>NC_049208.1:48702732-48777732 GCF_013347855.1 Anguilla anguilla
GCGTATTTCAGAGCAGTGGGAAAATAGCAAAAGGGATGCGGACTCAGTCAACCCATGATCAGCACAGGGCATGGGGATGAGTTGTAGGGCACGTGGATGAGGTGCAGGGTGTGTGGATGAGGTGCAGGGTGTGGGGATGAGGTGCATGGTGTGGGGATGAGGTGCAGGGTGTGTGGATGAGGTGCAGGGCGTGTGGATGAGGTGCAGGGCGTGTGGATGAGGTGCAGGGCGTGGGGATGAGGTGCAGGGTGTGTGGATGAGGTGCAGGGTGTGGGGATGAGGTGCGGGGGAGATGAGGTGCAGGGCGTGTGAATGAGGTGCAGGGCGTGGGGATGAGGTGCAGGGTGTGTGGATGAGGTGCAGGGTGTGGGGATGAGGTGCAGGGCGTGTGGATGAGGTGCAGGGCGTGTGGATGAGGTGCAGGGTGAGTGGATGAAGTGCAGGGCGTGTGGATGAGGTGCAGGGCGTGTGGATGAGGTGCAGGGCGTGTGGATGAGGTGCAGGGCGTGTGGTTGAGGTGCAGGGCGTGTGGATGAGGTGTGGGGCCTGTGGATGAGGTGCAGGGCGTGTGGATGAAGTGCAGGGTGTGTGGATGAGGTGCAGGATGTGTGGATGAAGTGCAGGGCGTGTGGATGAGGTGCAGGGTGAGTGGATGAAGTGCAGGGCGTGTGGATGAGGTGCAGGGCGTGTGGATGAGGTGCAGGGCGTGTGGATGAGGTGCAGGGCGTGTGGTTGAGGTGCAGGGCGTGGCCATAGAGAACAGGGCTGTGATGCTGACCTGCAGCCTCTCTCTCTCTGCCCGGTGTCTCTGCTCCGCCTCCTGCAGCCGGGAGTACAGGCGCTTGCTCACCTCCCTTAGCCTGGAGCTGTCATTCTCATCCTCCCAGTCCTGAGAGAGAGAGAGAGAGAGAGAGAGAGAGGGAGGGAGAGGGAGAGAGAGAGGGGAGAGAGGGAGGGAGAGAGAGAGATAGAGAGAGGGGAGAGAGGGAGGGAGGGGGGAGAGAGAGGGAGAGGGAGAGAGAGAGAGTGCGAGAGGGGAGAGAAGGGGAGAGGGCAGGGAGAGACAGAGACAGAAAGAGAAAGAAAATGAAAACAAGAGCAAAAGTGGAAGAGGGGCGGAGGGTGAGGGTGAGGAGAGAGAAATAGAGAGACAGAGTGAGAGGTGAGAGAGAAAGGGGGCAGAGAGAGGGGGATGAAAGAAGAAATTAAAAGGAAAAGAAACCAGAGAAAGGGAAGGAAAAAAGAGGGATAACGGACAGTGAAGGATAGTTGTGACAGAGAGGAAAAGAAAGAGGACCAGGATGAAAAGAACAACTTGATACTGAACCACAGATCAGTGGCCACTAAAAGAGCTCAGCCGTTACCGTAGCAACTGAACTAAACATCAAACCATCTGAAGCAAACCGAGCATGTGAGCAGGAATAAAGGAAACCACAAGCCACGCCCCCTCTCCCCCCCCCCCAGAGGCGGGGGAACAAACTGAAAACACATGTTCTTCTGTTCCCTTTTTACAGTGCGCTGGACGGCCCAAAACTTCCATCGGGGGGGAAGTCTGAACGCTTGGGACTTTCCGTTCGCTGTCCCGTTTCAGGCCGTGTTGCATAACCCCAGCACGGAGGAGACAGAGCAGGTCAAACAGACAAAGCCGGGGGGGGGGGGGCGGGGAAGCACAGAGCTAATACACAAATAATTGAGTTATGCCCATGTACCCATGGCAACCGTGGGCTGCTTCGGATTTAGAGAATGAGGCGGGGGTGGGGGGAGATGATGTCCAGTGTGGGGGACTCTGGGGACACAGACACAGAATGAAAATCTTGAAAGCGAGACTCAGTCTCGGCCCTGACTCCCCGTGCGCCGCTCGGACCCTGGCCCGGGTGACGGCGTGCGCGTTAATTGGGGTTCGGCTTTCAGAGCGCAACGCAACACGGCACAGATCCACAGCATCGCGGTGATGTCATTCACTGAAAACGCCCATTCGCACTTTAAAGGGATGGAGACAGTGTGTGACTGAGAGAGATAGCGGGTCAAGTTCCAAAGGCCTGGAGGTGTGTTCAGACTGACACTGACTCTGACTGACTGACACTGACTGACTGATACTGACTCCGACTGACTGACACTGACTCTGACTGATTGACACTGACACTGAGCCTGACTGACTGACACTGACTCTGACTCTGACTGACTGACTGACTGACTGACTCTGACTGACTGACACTGACACTGACACTGACTGACTGACACTGACACTGACACTGACACTGACTCTGACTCTGACTCTGACTCTGACTCTGACGGACTGACTCTGACTGACTGACTCTGTTATTTCATCGCGTTCGCGGAAATGTGATGTTTTTGGTGGGTGTGGAGAGCGGAAAGCGCTTCTGGGCGACAGCCCTCTTTGTGAGGCTCGAGTTCCTGAACGGCGTCCGCTCGGGAGGGAGGCCTCACCTGCTCGTCCTCTTCCTCGTTGTGACCGGGAGCGGCTGGTTGGCTGCTGGGCGAGGGGACTCTGAAGCCGTTGGCCGGAAACTGAAAAGGGGGGCGGAGAACGGAGGCGGCCGTCAGACAAATTTTACACAGGCCAACAGTTTTCTTGCGAGGATTCAGATTACTGTCGCCGCGACTGCTCCGATGCGTGTTTGTGCAGCAGGCGCTTGACTACAGAGATCACGGGGCGGCTCCATGGGCTGGGAAACGTATGGATTCGTACCCAGGCACCGTGAAATCCCTCGTGGCGATAGTGCCCAAATTATGCGGCTGAACACGGGCGTGGTGTGGAAACCCGTTTTGCTGCAGCTGAAGAATCCCCAACACGTCGTGACTCACTCCTAACGCGCCGAACGGAACAGGACGTCGCAACCCCGCCAGCTAGCAGGGTGTCTAAATTTAGAGGGAGGCCGCACACCGTGAACCCAGCATTAATTCACATATCCCTGCAGGATGCCTTAAACGAGACCGTCTGCCAGATAAACAACGGAAACACGAATGGACTGCCTCCATCTTGGCTCTTTGTAGAGCACTTTTCCTCCGAAGCACAGTGAGTATTGCTTCCCGCTGGAGGACACGCCCATCATGAACACTAAGCTGCTGATTTGCATATGGAACTGGGTGGAGCCCGAGTCCAGGAATGCACACACACTCACACACCCACTCACAAACTCACTCACACACACACACTCACACTCACTCACACTCTCTCACACACACTCACTCACACACACACACACATACTCACACACTCTCACAAGTCAAGTCAAGTCAAGTCAAAGTTTATTCATATAGCACATTTACAACAACCACAGTTGACCAAACTTAAAATACCAAAAATGAATATAAAAGTAATAAAACTAAGAATAAAAGGAAACAATAAACACACACACACACACTCTCTCTCTCTCTCACACACACACACACACACACAGGTTCCTTACCTTGTGCTCAACCTTGCTGTTGTTATTTCTGGCTGCCATTTGTTCTCTGAGGGTTTTCAGGCAGTACCTCACCTAAGGAGGGAGGGAGAGAGAGAGAGAGAGAGAGAGAGAGAGAGATAAATAAACATCAAACATACATGCACATGCAGAGGCAGAGATTGAGGAAGGGAGAGACAGAGATGGGCAGGGCAGTTAAACTTCGATACTGGTCCCCCATGCCCAGATGCTGTAGCAGGCACGCAGTGCTGGAGCATTGGCACACATCGGGACACTGTGAGCGGAGCTCTACTGACCTCCTGTATCTGAGAAACCTCGTCCGACAGCATCCTGAGACTCTGCTGCTGGGCCTCTTCCTGTTTGCGTCCCTTCAGGTACACCTGTTCCAGCGGTACACACAGAGTTACACACACAAGCAGGTACACATGCATTACAGGGACACACAGAGTTACACACACAAACAGGTACACATACATTACAGGTACACAAAGTTATACACCACCAGGTACACCTGCATCACAGCTACACAGAGTTACACACAAAGAGGTACACTTGCATTACAGGGACACACAGAGTTACACACACAGACAGGTACACCTGCATCACAGGTACACAGAGTTACACACACAAACAGGTACACCTGCATCACAGGTACACATAGTTACACACAAGCAGGTCCATCTGCACCAGAGGTACATGCATTATCTAGGGGAATCTATATGACAGGTACAAAAGACATTATATAACAGAAATCAACATATAAAGAAGACTGGTACTCGCAATAAGACACATTGTTAATGAAGAATTAAGACTCAGATACACAGCGCAGTTTCAAATCCACACATTCACTCATAAACCTACAGCCTGCAACTAGCCTATAACAGCACGGATGGCAGTCACATGACCAGCTCGTTCTGCTATAGGGTGTCAGTTGGCCCCGCCTACCTTTATGACCTCAACCTTCTCTTCGGTTGGTTTGATTGGCTCTGGCTTCAGAGGCTGTCTCTCACTGGGCGGCTTCACCAATGCTACAGCGCGGCCTCTTGGCTGAAAAGAAGTCAGAGATGGGTTTAGCAAAATGTATAGATACAACTCAGATATTTCTTGCATATTTTGTGTTCACGGTAAAAAACTCAGAGATATTATGAGCATACATAAAAAAGCATTTCTGGAAATAAAGAAATCCTTCACCTCCCAAATACTTTGGTGAAATAATTATGCTTCTTTTTTATACGTTAAATACCAAAACACAAAGCGAACACACAACCTTACAGTCTACAAGTCCAGCTAGGTTAAAGATCGCTTCACATTAGCTATTCCGTGCTCCGCATTGGAATACTGAACAGAGTGAAAGTCCGAGAGGCACACATAGTTCCCGGGTTTAAGCTGCACCGAGGAACATTTGGGGGGGAAAAAAAACCATTTGAGGGTTACGTAACTATTCCAGGATCCGCCTGGAAGCCATCCCCAACAGAAAACCATTACAGAGACTTACGCAAGAGCCAGATGCCTGCGCTGACGACTGTCAAACACCCCACGCTAACCTTTCACAGAGACCAGCCTTTACCAAAACCAGGAATCAGTGTTAGCAAGCTTCCAGTGATCTGTTTCCATATAAAGAAGAAGCACAAGCACCATTTGCAGTGTCCAGTGCAGCCTGGGAGGTGTCTTACAGAAGCAAGCCTGAACACAGTCAACATTTGTCCTCAACTTTAACAGCAACATGTCTTACAAAAGCACACCTGAACACTATCTACATTTGTCCTCAACAATAACTTACAAGATGTCTTACAGAAGCATGCCTGAACACTATCAAAATTCATCCTTAATTTTAACTTATAAGATGTCTTACAGAAGCACGCCTGAACACTATCTACATTTGTCCTCAACAATAACTTACAAGATGTCTTACAGAAGCATGCCTGAACACTATCAAAATTCATGCTTAACTTTAACTTATAAGATGTCTTACAGAAGCACGCCTGAACACTATCTACATTTGTCCTCAACAATAACTTACAAGATGTCTTACAGAAGCACATCTGAACACTATCAAAATTCATCCTTAACTTTAACTTATAAGATGTCTTACAGAAGCACTCCTAAACAATATCAACATTCGTCCTCAACTTTAACTCACAAGTTTTGGCGAGCTTGTTTCTGACGGTTACTGAACTTTCCTGAAACTGTACTTGCAAAGGGAAATGTCCTGCACTTGGATTCATTTGAAAGTAAAATGAACACCTGCGTAAAGTTGCGAGTCAAAGTTCAGGACAAACGTCAAACTGAATGCAGTCCACAGATTGTTTAATGACATAATGAATGTTACTCTATCTACTCTACTCTGGTCTCTGTAAACCACTGTGCGGTCTGCGTGTGGTGCAGTGCGGTCCGGTCACTTTTGCGGTGCTGTCCGATACCTTGACTCTGGGCTGCTCTGCGGTCCGAACGGGCCGGTCACGGGTGCGGTCACGGTCGTGAAGGGTGAGTCTGAGCCTCCGGCAACTGTCCTGGGGGGGAGCAGAGAGAGGGACAACGAGGCGTCAGGAGAGGAGAGGAGAGAGCCAAAAACAGGACTGTGGAGAAAGAGAAAGAGAAAGAGGGGGAAACAGAGAAGGGAGATTTGGAGAAGTGTGGGAGGGCAGGGGACTATAGCGAGCAAGAGCAAAAACAGGCGGGAGAGAGAGAGAGAGTGAGTAATTGCCACTGGGTGAGAGAGAAGGAAAGAGGGAGGGATTAAAGGGGAACGAGTGTCAGAAAGCCACAGCCCAGCGGGCAATGGAAACATGAGAATTTTGAATACGGGTTAAAAAAAAAAAAAAAGAGGAGAACTTATGGGTCCAGAGAGACAGGGCTGTGCTCGAGTTCTGGCCCGTTCGAGAATTGGCAACAGCGCAGACCGCAGCCCTTTCCAGGAGTGGCGTCCCCCTTGCGAATTTGGATGTTATGATAGAAAGCCAAAGAATGAATCCGCTGAAATCCTCACTAGTGTGGCACGGAACATTCCGGCTGTCTGAGTCACTACCCAACAGTAAAGCATTCAGCCGCGCAGCGGCACCAAACGCAGCGCGTCCGGAACGCCCTCGCGTCCGCACGAGCACTGCCTTCCAGCAGAATCCGCTCAGACCTATGTTGTCAGAGTGTGTATCAGCGGCACCAAACACAGCGCGTCCGGAACGCCCTCGCGTCCCCACGAGCACTGCCTTACAGCGGAATCCGCTCAGACCTATGCTGTCAGAGTGTGTATCAGCGGCACCAAACACAGCGCGTCCCCGCTAGCACTGCCTTACAGCAGAATCCGCTCAGACCTATGCTGTCAGAGTGTGTATCAGCGGCACCAAACACAGCGAGTCCCCACGAGCACTGCCTTACAGCAGAATCCGCTCAGACGTATGCTGTCAGAGTGTGTATCAGCAGCACCAAACACAGCGCGTCCCCACTAGCACTGCCTTACAGCAGAATCCACTCAGACGTATGCTGTCAGAGTGTGTATCAGCAGCACCAAACACAGCGCGTCCCCACTAGCACTGCCTTACAGCAGAATCCGCTCAGACCTATGTTGTCAGAGTGTGTATCAGCGGCACCAAACACAGCGCGTCCCCACTAGCACTGCCTTACAGCAGAACCCGCTCAGACCTATGCTGTCAGAGTGTGTATCAGTGCTGTGCACTCTGCACACAGTAATTTAATGTACCGAGCGCTAGTGAGCACCTTAACACTGCACATCAGAAGGCTTACTGAGGCTAGACAGAGCACCGTGGGAGGGTGCTGAAGCCTGGGGTGTACAAACTTAAAATTATATGTGGCTTCACTGAGGACACATGGCCACATACACACACACAGTCACACAGACACAGACACACACACAGTCACACAGAAACACACAAACACACATACAGACAGACACACATACACAAACACACACACACACACACACAGTCACACAAATACACACACACACAGTCACAAACACACACACACATACACACACAGACACACACACAAACACACACAGTCACACAGACACACACAAACACACACATACACACGTGCACACACACACAAACACACACAGTCACACAGACACACACAAACACACACATACAGACAGACACACATACACACGTGCACACACACAGACACACACATACAGACAGACACACACACGTGCACACAGACACACACATACTGACACAGACACGCGCAAACAGACACACACACTCACACACGTGCACACAGACACACACACACACACATACAGACACGCACACACACGTGCACAGACACTCATGCGCACACAGACACACACACTCACACACACAGTCACACAGATACACACACACACATACACACGCAGACACACACACACAGACAGGCACACACACACACCCACACGGACACACACACACACACACACAGTTTCCATGAGTCACTGTGAGTACAGTTTGTCCAGTTTCTGTATGACCAGCTCGGAGGAAAAGAGAGAGAGGGAGAGAAAGAGAGAAGGAGAGAGAGAGAGGGAAGAGAGATACTGAAAGGAAGTTGGTGGATAAAATACAAATGTGACAGAGAGAGAAAGGACAAGGGCAGTGGGAGGGAAAACACAACTACAGTTCAAAAGACGAATCAGAAAATGGGCGTGGGTGAGGCCGAGGTCATGTGACCCAGTTCGTCATTGGCCGGATCTGCTTGTCCGCCTGTCCTGCGCGGGTAAACTTCTGTCTCCCCGTGTTTACATATTTCAGCTTGCGCACACAACACATGGCCCTCATTGTATCCTCGTTACATCTGCTCCGTGCGTCTCTGTCTCTGGTCCTCCCCTTCCACTGCACTGCAAGCTCCCGCAAGTCCGCCCGGAGACAAGGCCCTGCTGCGTCCCATTGGATAATATCACCGTAAAAGGACAGGAAGAAGCCTGACCCCAGATCAGCTGCGCGCAGGGCGATCCAGCAGGACGAGGGTTCACAGCAGGGTCTGTGCTGTGCTGAGGTCAGTTTAGACACAGGGACACCTGTCAGCCACACACATCTGAAGACACAGCGGGCCACAGTGTAGCAACAGCAGGAAGTCCTTTTGACTGGGTAGAGCTCGTTTTCACGGCAACACTCTCAACAACATTCTCCAAGAGAGGTGAATGCTAACGTGCTCCCCCAAAAATCGACATAGCCAGTCCCAAAATAATTCACGTGATTATTTTGCTCATTGACCTCCTGAGGGAGTGCGCCATTTTGCTTCTGATTAAGCGTACAGCTCCAGTACGGACTGACTAGCCCCTGGGAGATGGTCTTAGCTCTAAGCCTCAGCAGGGTACGCTGCAGGTGTCGAGCTTGTCAGTACAGGTAGAGGTGTTAAAGTAGGATCGTGCATTTAATCCCATGGGTGCTTCTCGCTCTATCTCTCTCCTGCTCTCCCTCCTGCTCTCCCACTCTCCTGTTCACTTTCTATCTCTCTCTCCCTCCTCTCCCTTCTACTCTCTCTCTCTCACTCCCCTGCTCTCTCTCTCCTGCTCTCTCTCTCTCCTTCATCTTCCTCCAGCTCTCCCAGTCCCTTAATCTCTTTCTGTCTCTCCCTCCTCTCCCTTCTACTCTCTCTCTCTCACTACCCTGCTCTCTTTCTCTCTCTTTCTCCCTCCTGCTCTCTCTCTCTCCTTCCTCTCCCCCCTGCTCTCCCACTCTCCTGTTCACTTTCTATCTCTCTCTCCCTCCTCTCCCTTCTACTCTCTCTCTCTCACTCCCCTGCTCTCTCTCTCCCTCCTGCTCTCCCACTCCCTTACTCTCTTTCTGTCTCTCCCCCCTCTCCCTTCTAGTCTCTCTCTCTCTCACTACCCTGCTCTCTTTCTCTCTCTTTCTCCCTCCTGCTTTCTCTCTCTCCTTCCTCTCCCCCCTGCTCTCCCACTCTCCTGTTCACTTTCTATCTCTCTCTCCCTCCTCTCCCTTCTACTCTCTCTCTCTCACTCCCCTGCTCTCTCTCTCCCTCCTGCTCTCCCACTCCCTTACTCTCTTTCTGTCTCTCCCCCCTCTCCCTTCTAGTCTCTCTCTCTCTCACTACCCTGCTCTCTTTCTCTCTCTTTCTCCCTCCTGCTTTCTCTCTCTCCTTCCTCTCCCCCCTGCTCTCCCACTCTCCTGTTTTCTTTCTATCTCTCTCTCCCCCCTCTCCCTTCTGCTCTCTCTCTCTCTCTCACTCACTCACTTCCCTGCTCTCTTTCTGTCCCTCTCTCCCTCCTGCTCTTTCTATCTTGATTATAGATCCTGGAGAAGATGATGAAGAGGATGTTAGCCACTCACGTTAGGGTGGAGGAGGGATATTATGGGGTGGTGGGGTGTGTGTGTGTGGGGGGGGGGGGGTGCTCTGTGCACAGTTGCATTTTAAGCTTCGTATTTTTCTCTTGTTTTGTGAGTGTTTAATTTTAAAGTAAATGTTTTATTGTCTTTTGGTCTTTATTTTTTCACTGTGATTGTAGAGAGTAAGGTGTGTTCAACAAAGCATTTTTACAATCTCTCTCTCTGCCTGCCACTCTCTCTTTCTCTCTCTCTCTTGCTCTCTGTCTGTCACTCTTGGGCCTCTGCATATACAGCTGGTCCGTACACACGGGTGTGTCCAAACTCCGCACTGTCATAATGATTGAATTACAGAGCTGTGTGTTTATGCGTGTGAGTGCGTCTGCATGTGTGCGGACACGTGTGGGCGTGAGTGTGCATGTGTCATGCATGTGAGCATTTGTGTGTTTGTTTTTGTGCATGTTTTTATCAACATTATCATTATCATATCATATAATTACTGTATTATTACTGTTATAAGTAGTAATTCATAACTAATAACAAGGAGTACTGATATAAAATTCTGAAGGGTCATCTCCCTACCATTGAAACACACACACACACACACACACACACTGACACACACACACACACACACACACACACACTGACACACGCAGAATTATGTGGATAGAAAGCCAGCAGCTTAAGAGACGCGATAAAACAGATCGGGTGAGATAAAGGAGGAAGAATTCCTGAGATGATTTTGTCTATCCAGTTCACAGAAGCCTCAGCCTCAAACACTGCTGAGAACGACAGACACTGCTGAGAACGACAGACAACACTGAGAACGACAGACACTGTTGAGATGACAGACAGTGCTGAGAATGACAGACAGCCCTGAGAACAACAGAAACTGCTGAGAACGACAGACAGTGCTGAGAATGACAGACACTGCTGACAACGACAGACACTGCTGAGAATGACAGACACTGCTGAGACCGACAGACACTGCTGAGGATGACAGACACTGCTGAGAATGACAGACAGCACTGAGAACGACAGACACTGCTGAGAATGACAGACAGCGCTGAGAATGACAGACACTGCTGAGAACGACAGACACTGCTGAGAACGACAGACAGCGCTGAGAATGACAGACACTGCTGAGAATGACAGAGCGCTGAGAACGACAGACACTGCTGAGAACGACAGACACTGCTAAGAACGACAGACACTGCTGATAACGACAGACACTGCTGAGAATGACAGACACTGCTGAGAACGACAGACACTGCTGAGAATGACAGACTGCACTGAGACCGACAGACACTGCTGAGAACGACAGACGCTGCTGAGAACGACAGACACTGCTGAGAACGACAGACACTGCTGACAATGACAGACACTGCTGAGACCGACAGACACTGCTGAGAATGACAGACGCTGCTGAGAACGGCAGACACTGCTGAGAACGACAGACACTGCTGACAACGACAGACACTGCTGAGACCGATAGACACTGCTGAGAACGACAGACACTGCTGAGACCGATAGACACTGCTGACAAAGACAGACACTGCTGAGAATGACAGACAGCGCTGAGAATGACAGACACTGCTGAGAATGACAGACTGCACTGAGACCGACAGACACTGCTGAGAACGACAGACGCTGCTGAGAACGACAGACACTGCTGAGAACGACAGACACTGCTGACAACGGCAGACACTGCTGAGAACGACAGACAGCGCTGAGAACGACAGACACTGCTGACAACGACAGACACTGCTGAGAACGACAGACAGCGCTGAGAATGACAGACACTGCTGAGGATGACAGACAACGCTGAGACCGACAGACACTGCTGAGAATGACAGACACTGCTGAGAATGACAGACACTGATGAGAATGACAGACGCTGCTGAGAATGACAGACGCTGCTGAGAATGACAGACACTGCTGAGACCGACAGACAGCACTGATAACGACAGACACTGCTGAGAATGACAGACACTGCTGAGAACGACAGACACTGCTGAGACCGACAGACAGCACTGATAACGACAGACACTGCTGAGAATGACAGACGCTGCTGAGAATGACAGACGCTGCTGAGAATGACAGACACTGCTGAGAATGACAGACACTGCTGAGAACGACAGACACTGCTGAGAATGACAGACACTGCTGAGAACGACAGACACTGCTGAGAACAACAGACCCTGCTGACAATCACAGACAGCGCTGAGAATGACAGACGCTGCTGAGAATGACAGACAGCGCTGAGAATGACAGACGCTGCTGAGAGGGCTTGCACACAGGAACGCCGCCGGGCCATTTCAGCACAGGAATGCAGTGGCCAGGTCTGAGGCTCACAGGAGCAGGAAACGTGTCCGCACACGAGCCCGCTGATGATGTCACTGGGGCAGAGCTCATTGGCTGCTGACTCAGGGCTGGGTGTGTCCGGGAGGACTGGGCTGGTGAAGGCCAACTCATCAAATGCCAGAGGCACATGGCGGAAAATTCGGCAGATGGACATTATGGCTGCTTTCTCCCCTCCACCCCAGCCTGCTAACCCACCCCACCCCACCCCATGTCAGGACCCCCCCGCCAATCCACCCATCCCCCCCTGCCCCCATAAAACTGCCTTCATACAGCCAGTCCTGAACCAATTCAGAGTTACTTTACCCAACTGTGCTGGTCGCCATGAACCCCCACCCTGAGCCGGCCAGAGGAGGTTTGCACCCCCCCTTTTGAATCTGGTTCCTCCCCGAGTCTCTCTGCATGCACCACCTGGGGGGTGGGGGGGGTTGCCCTTACTGCTGTCACGTACATTCAGTTACAACACTGAATGACTGGAGGCAGGTATCACCTCCGTGGCTGGAAAGAATATATTAAAAAAGACACAGCAAGAACATAAAGGCTACAGTAAAAACAGCAATCAGGTGCAGTTTTGCAGTAGAAATGAAGAGAGGACCACTGAGGAGTAAAACCCAGCAAAAAGGGCAACAGCATTGAGCAAACATACGTTAGGGTGAGTTATGGAGAACGAGTTTGGGCGGAAGATATCACATAACTCTGAAAATGGAGGGGGTGAGTGGCAAGAGAAAAAAAATGCACGTACATGCACATACACACACGTACACACACACGCATACACGCACATGCATACACGCACACGCACACACACACACATACACGCACATGCATACACGCACACGCACACGCACACACACACACACACGCATACACGCACACGCACACGCACACACACACACGCGTACGCACACACACACACACACACGCGCGCGCGTACACACACAGCTCAGTGCGGGCCACACTCGTGACACAGTGTGTTCACATCACACTTGCACAGCGTGAGCGATTTCAGGGTGGCTTCTCTTCCTGGCCGGGTAGCACACAAACACAAACAGTGATGCGACAGAGAGAGAATGCACAGGGGATTGCACAACCGAAAAATAAATAAACAATATAATTACAGGGCTGTGTGTCTGTGTGTTTATGGGGGAGTGTGAGCATGTATGTGGACGTGAACGTGCATGTGTCATCTATTGGTGTGTGTGCGTGCATGTGTGTGTGCGTGCGTGTGTGTGCGTGCTGCATGTGTGTGTGTGCGGGTGTGTGCATGTGTGCATGTGTGTGTGCGTGCATGTGTGTGTGTGTGTGTGCATGTGTGTGTGTGCGTGTTCATGTGTGTGTGTGTGCGTGTATGTGTGTGTTGTAAAGATGGTGGGGTGAGTGTAGAAGGCACCGCTGGCCCTAATGGAAAGCAGCTGCTGAATCTCTTCCCCTCCACACACTTATTTGACGTGGCAGACGCCTGTGTGGTTGAGGCTGTAAGGCTCCTGTTCCTGTCAGAGAGCACGGAGGCTGGATTGACTGTGTCTCCTGCCAGAATTTCTGCCTTGTCGATACAGGCTCACTTGACTCCCCAATTCTCCTAATGACACAGGTGCAGCCCCCTCTGAATTCATCCTACTTCTTATTCACCTTCGACAATCCCCAACGGTTCCGCCTTCATCCCATGGCTCCTCCTCCAAGCACCTGACCTCGCCTTCTCCCCAATAACTATGGGCTCATTCCAATTGATTATTTTTACCTCCTTGCTTCCTTCGATTGAGTCCTTTCCAAGCTGCTAGCTCCACCCATCAAAGGATGCAAGGAAAGGACACGAGGATGGAAGAAACATGTATTAGCCAAATGGACTGTCCTCGCTCTCAGGTGTCAGTTTGAAGCCACGTTAATTACAGACATGGCAGATGGGGAGAGGTGGATCCACAGGTGGATCATTCAAATGTCAGGTGTTCCAAAAAAAATACTTCCGCAAAGGATGCACACGTTTCCTTGCTCAAGCATCCTTCAGGAGCCTCTTAGCTCCTGACTCCTGGCTCCTTCAAGGAAGACGGCAAGCCTACATCGATCTCTGGGTCAGGCAAGGTACATGGAGACAACGACGGATAAAGCAATCGATTGGAAAGGGCCCTCCACCTTCACCCCATGGCCCCGCCTCCAGCACATAGCTCCGCCTCCTCCCCAATGACTCCACGTTCACGCCTTGACTCCTGTTTCACCCCAATTACCCCGTCTCCACCCTTTAACTTCTCCCTCACACCCAATTCTTCTTCTAAGATGAATTTTTTTCCCCCCCAATAGGGATTAAGGTTTGTTGTTTTTTTTTCTTCAAAGGGTAGCTACGAACAATGATTAAATGTTTTTCTTTCTTTTTTTTTGGGAGAAAATTACTCCGCTCAAAGTCAAAATCTGACGGACAGATTCCAGGGGTTGTTTTGCGTGCGTTCAGGGTAAACAGCCCCGGGGCTGTACAGAGTGACATGTGCGGCTTTTCCTTCCCGCCCAGGCCTTGGGCCTCTGCTCCGCACAGCCTGTGTTCACCGATATCGCACGTCGCTCTCGTTCATAATAACTCTTCTCTCTCTCTCTCTCTCTCTCTCTCTCTCTCTCTCTCTCTCTCTCTCTCTCTCTCTCTCTCTCTCACGCACGCAAAATGGCCCTAATGCCCTTAATACCTTCCTGTCTAAAACACAAAACGCAGAATGACAAAGTGCGCTATTCGTATGCAAATGTGTCACGACAGAGGCCCGAGACATCAGAAGCATAATGGCTATTATCTGGGGGCGTAGAACGCGCGTGCACGCTTGTACAAACACACAGCACACACACACAGACGCACGCACATACTCTCTCTCACACACACAGAAATGCAAATATGCACACATAGATGCACAGCCAGAACATTATCTCTTCTAAATATCAGCTTGTGTTTTGATTCCCATCATAAACACTTTTTATAGTTTTGACAGCACCTACAGCATTTTACACATTGTAATACCTGTGGGGGGGGGGGGGGGGGGTATTCATGTATGCTTTTAGCTATAATTACAGTTTATACTATTTACAAGGCGTCACAATTTCTGTTTTGTATGTACAAAGATGCTACCAATAAACTTCAAGAGCTTTTTGTTATAGGGTTGAATTAACTTTTGTTTTGAGTTTATGTGACATCACAGAATGGAGAAATAATCAGACAGACCCTTTCTCTCCACATTTCACCACTTTGGGCCATAAAACGCTTCACAACGCTTCGCTTCAAAAATCACCTCCCCTTCTTTTTCGTGTTTGCATGACCCAAATTGAAGAGCGCCGAAGGGCCTTTCGCTCTGCTGACATAAACAGCAGCTGTGGCGTAATGGTTATGGACCTGGGCACGTAACCCAGGTGATCGCAGCTTTGATTACAGGAATAGCCTCAGTCAAAATATGCGGCTTCATTAAAGGGCCGGTACGTCAAAACATAAGACGTGTCAGTCACTCTGAATAAGCGCGTCTGGAGGCAGCAGCTGTAATTACTGCGATGTTTACTGGTACGTCGCGTGGCAACGGATAAAAAAAAAAGAATGCTCCTCATTCCGCCATATCGATGTTCCGGAATGCGAACGCCGCGTTTCCCCGCTGTCCACGGCGACCCGTGAGAAGGCCAATCAGGAACGAGCCCGTTTTAATTAAAAATTCTCTCGCGTTGCATTCCAGGTCGTGGCAAACCCAAGCCTGAGAAACCGCTCGCTCTCGTCCTGACTGCGTGCGTAGGCACATCAAACAAGGATATAAACAAGCGCGAAACCCTGCAGACCCACGGCGCACCTGTACAAAGTGTCATGAGTAAAACTTGGCTAGTAAAACTGTACAGCTAGCTAGCTATGGCACGTCCTCGCCTTGGTAACGTTATTTGTTGTCCTCCGTGTGTCCGTACATCTGTATCGGTGGTACGCCCCAAGCAGGTTAACTAACGTAGGCCAAACGCTAACATGTTAGGGTTAGCTAAAGTAGCGTTAGGCGATAAAAAAAAAAATTTCTGTTCGAAGTGGTGATTTTGGGAGATGCATCTGTGCATGCGTCCTACTAAACTAAACACTGCCTGCACATGCGTCTCGCAGGTCGTCCGTGAGTGAGTGAGTGAGTGACCACAATTTGCCATACATAGCCCAGTTCCTGCGCGCCATGGGAAAAAGAGGAAGAGCTGAGGGGAGAGAGAGGGAGAGAGAGAGGGGGAACAAGAGAATGGGAGAGAGAGAGATTATCTCTAATTATAGAGTATTTCTATTCCCACACAAATGATAAAAACTACAAATCATGCTAGAAGGGCCAACATGGCTCCTACTCCAGCACATGGCCCCGCCTCCTCCCCACTAACTATGGGCTCATTCGCTTATTTTTACCTCCTTGCTTCCTTCATATGAGGCCTTTCCAAGCTCCTAGCTCCACCCATCAAAGGACACAAGGAAAGAAACCAAGCAAAGGACATGAGGATGGAGGGAACGTATATTAGGCAAGTGGATTATCCTCGCTCTCAAGCGTCAGTCTGAAGCCTTATACACATCTCTCTCTGTTCTATACCTGTACACATCTGTGTTCTACAGCTATACACATCCCTCTCTCTGTTCTACACCAGTACACAAATATATCTCCGTTCTACACTTGTATATATATCCCTGTTCTACACCTGTATACATTGGTTTTCTACACTTTTACACATCCCTCTCTGTTCTACACCTGTACACATCTCTCTCCGTTCCACATCTGCACACACCTCTCTGTGTTCTACACCTATACACCCCCCCTCCCTGTTCTACACAGGTATATATCTTTCTCTGTTCTACACCTGTACACATCTCACTGTTCTATACCTATACACATCTCTCTGTGTCATACACCTGCACACTTCTATCAGTTCTAAATCTCTCTGTGTTCTACACCTATACACAACCCTCTCCCTGTTCTACACCTGTATATATATATATCTCTCTGTTCTACACCTGTACACATCTTTCTCTGTTTTTCACCTGTACACATCTCTGTGTATTGTACACCTGTACAGATCTATCCTTGTGTTCTAAACCTGTACATATCTGAGCGTGCCACACCTGGGTTCATGTCGAGGCACTGTAAGTATGTTTAGGATGCATGTTTAAAGAAGGAAATTCAGAAAAGAAAAAAGCAGATGCAGGCTAATCCTGAGATAATCTATGAGCTATTTTCTAAAGATTCTATGTATGTGGAAAATACGGAACAACAACTGGTGTGGTTGCTTTTTTTTCTTGGCGCTTTGTAAGTAGTCTTTGCTTTCGCCATTTTTCAGGCAAGTTTACGACATCCTTTTGTTAATTTAACAGTCTGAGGCAGTGATGGCCTTTTATGAGATTAGGGAAACTAAAAAAAAACATCACCAGAAAAACAATGAGTGAATAGGAGGTAACCCTTACCACAAAAAAAAACAATAATAAAGGAATCCCATGTTAATACAACATCTTTAACTGCAAAGAAAAAAACTGTCAATGTGTCTGCTTACGAACATGCAACAACAGTGGTTCCCAAGGTTGGTCCTGGGGACTCCTGTGTATGCTGGTTTTTATTCCAACCACTATTGCAAACCCAGAATATTAACAAGCTGTTAATTTTCTGAATTAGGTGCTTTTCCTGTTTAAATGTATTAATTTACCCTACTAAGCCACATGATGTTAGAAACAGCTATGCGTTCCATGAAGAATGAAAGTCCCATATTCACACTGTGCTTATTGTGCTACATTGCAATTACATAAAAAGAGGAAACACAATTATTGAACTGATCAAATTAAAGGTGAATCAATAGGCTCCTAATTGGTGAGTGTGGGCACATGGCCACTAAAATTAACCATTTGGTAGATAATGAAGAATTAAAAGATTGTGTTAAGTTTAAGGGAAAATAAATGATGAAAGAACGTAAACACTTATGTTCAACAACCTAATTATGAGCCCCATTGATTCGCCCCAGTCGTTAATTTGATTGGTTAGAAGTTTTTGTCACGTCTTTATGCACACGTTTATGTGCATGTGCACACAAACATGCACACAATCTGAACGGACACATCTGAATTTTAATTTGTGCAATTATTGTGCACGCTGGGTGTTGTCAAAAGAGCAAGCTGAAGAAAACGTGCATTGATGTTTGTGACACGCCAAATTGGGCATGTGATCATCGACAGCCCATGGGCGGGAGGTGACAATTCGCGCATATCTAAGCCGATTCTGCGTTCGACTAGCTAGCGCCTGTTCACCACACGGCTGAACACCTGAGAACGTGTTGGACAGGTGCTTTTGTCACCCGAAAACACAAACACCAACAAGAGTCAACAAGTGACTCCAACACGCTACATGTACCTATGGCTGGATTCAGCTGCTAACTCTGCTCTTACCGGCACTGTGTGGAGTGTAAATATGCCTTTGGTAAAAGAAATTAAGGAAGTGTCTCCTTGCCATTCCATTCTATATTACATCATCAAGGTCCCCCAGTTTCACTACTTTGGCTGAGATTCAAGCAATTATTTAAAAAAAAAAATGAAATCCAGTCGTGTTCTTAACTTTACCGCAAAAATGAGTGTGTCTTTGTTGTGTTGGCCCTCGTCACAAATGTAGTTTGGCGAGTTCGTGCGATCGCACGCCAGCACGCGTTTGTGCGGACAAAGAAAGACGGGCGCCTGCAGTTCCTCGGAAGTCAAAAGTCTAGGATGCTACCTGGACGGGATCCCAGGCTTTTTGTCAAACTTAAGCCACGTCTCACACAAAGAGCGATCCGGCAGCCGGGTTTAGCAACGGCCCACAGACAGACGGCGTCCGACACAGCTGAGACAAAAACACCCGTGTGTCCCAACAAAGGTGCGCCCGACCTTAACCCCAAAATAAACATCCAGTCCCATTATTCCCTCGTAGTCTGAGCTCAGTGCCGTCACATGCCGCAGCCTGCCTACATTTATAAAACAAGTTGCCGTGCATGGAAGACCAGTGAAAGCAAAGACTCATTAGCTATAAATAAAAATGGAAAAGCACTCCGGCGCTGTGTATCACTGGTGGCACACAAACACCATTAACTCGGAAGGCTGCGTTTCCGAGCATTTGACAATTGGCAGATAATTCTGATGAAGTCTTGAGTGCATTATAGTCCAGAACAGCAGCAACTTTAATGAGTCTGAGATACAAACAGGACCACTGGCTTCTCTCAAAAGACCGAACAGACATACAAGGTATTTTTGAAAGAAAAAAAAAAGCCTAATGTAAATCCAATTCATTGATTGTAATTCTATACATTTAATTTTTGAAGACATACAACAGGCTCCAGTTTTGCTCACTATCTCTTACCTTGCCCACAGTCTGGTGAGCTCACACGTCAGGAACACTCATCATAGAGACCGCGAAAGCCCGGAACATTCTGCTCAGCCGTACACTCTGGTGCCTCTGCAGTCCGGTCGCCCGGCGCAAACGCGATCGCCGGCGCAGGTCACGGGACGTCCGGAGCGAGGTAAAACCTTAAAACTGAGGGGGTAATCTGCTCCCCGGCCCAACAAAAAGCTCTCTCTCTCTGCCTTCTGCCTAGCTTTCGTGCACGTTTTGCCGCACCCGACCTACCTGTGGAGCAGACGCCCTGCCGTGTGACTCAGGCCGGGGCTTGGTTTGAGGTTTCTCCCGAGGAGGCGAAGTGCGCAAGCCTGCTCACGGCCGCCCCGGCAGGACGGGACCCAGCCCACCAACAGCAGCAGCCTGGCTGCCCCGGCTGCTCCTCTTTGGCTCCACCTGCTGGAGCCATGTGGGAATTACAGCTCTCATAAAGGCCATGTTTTTTTCTTAAACGGGATGGGGCTTTCCTCTGGGTGTGTGTGTGCGCGTGTGTGTGTTGTGTTGTGTGTGTGTGTGTGTGTGTGTGTTTGGTGGTGGGTGGGGGGGAATGTTAGAGTACTGTCTTATTCTACTGTATCTGTCTTGTGGGGTTCCCTTGTCTTTCCTGAGAGAGAGGAGGAGATGGGGGTGAATTCTAATTGGTTAGGACATTGATAGGCCTTGCTACCTGGGTGTCCTTAGTTCTTTACGCTTGAATAATTTAAAAGGCTGCAGTCTCTTTTGACTCTCATGTCAGGTCGCAGTTATCACATGTCACTTGTGAGAATCGCTGACCTGCAGAATGAACTGTTCGCGTTGCATTGCGTTACATTACATTACATTACAGGCATTTAGCAGACGCTCTTATCCAGAGTGACTTACAGAACTTTTACATAGCATTTTACATTTGCATCCATTTATACAGCTGGATATATACTGAAGCAATGCAGGTTAAGTACCTAGCTCAAGGGTACAATGGCAGTGTCCTACCCAGGAATTGAACCTGTGACCTTTAGGTTACAAGACCAGTTCCTTACCCATTATACTACACTGCCACCTCAAGAGAGAACCTGTGAGAATCGGTGGCCTGTTTTAGAGTACACCTGTGCTTTCGTGAGCGTTCCCACTGCAGACCTCCGAGCCTGAAATATACTGCTGTAAAAACCCATGCGTGGGTTTGAAAAAAATACACACACACATAAATCTGGGAACTACCACTATTAAGGATGAAAATGGCAGTATCCATGAACATTGTTAAAAACATAAAGAATTTAATTATTTACAATAATCCTTTAGGATAGGCGTTATGCAACTAGCGGAAGCATCCATATGTGAGTAACCGTGTGTGAATTATTTCCACGGTAAACATTCAAAGCAATAAACCTATACGGTGGGGGGTGGGGGGTTTTACACAGAAAACAGAACATGCATGTGCGTGACTTGAGTCTATATAGTTGGAGTGCTTTGGGACGGGGTACACTTAACTGTACATTCATTTTATCTTTTTAATTGAACATTTATTTACTTAACCAGGGTAGACGCATCACTGTTGCTAGTGAGCCCTGGATGTCGTTCGGACCGCGGAAATAAACCAGCGCTCGCGTTCCGTGACAGTGGCGTCTGTTTCGCAGGGCGAGGGGGGTAAGACCCGCCCCTTCGGCACGCGATCGCGACGCGTTTCTCCTGCTGAAACCGATTCGCTGCGCTCGAGAGCCCGCAGGAGCGGCGGGCTTAGGAGCGCAAAGCCCGAAACGGGGACGGGGCACGGCCGTTTGAGACCGGCAGACCGGCAGAACGGACCCCCACGGCAGGTGCTTCGGGGCTAGCGCCGCTGCCGCGCGCGCTTCTGCTCTTAATTATTCATCCCGCCCTGTCACTCATTCACTCATGAGACAAAGCACGTACAGTACATTTAGCAGATGCTCTTATCCAGAGCGACTTACACAACTTTATTTACACAACAAATTCACACTGCATCCATTGCATACAGCCGGATATATACTGAAGCAATGCAGGCTAAGTACAATGTCTGTGTCCTACCCGGGAATCGAGCCTGTGACCTTTAGGTTACAAGACCAGTTTGTTACCCAATGTACTACACCGCCGCCCTAGTGGAAACTGGTGGAAACTGGTATCCCTGGTGGCAACATCCCATTGAGGTTGGATATAAGAGAGAACGGGGACTGGTGTATACAACTGTTTGGAATGGGGGCCAGAATTATTGGTTTGTGAATAAAATCAGAGTAAAACGCCAGACCCCCTCTGGGCCTGAAGATGAGCTAGGATTAGCTCCAGGGTTGCTGAACGCTTCCACACGCTTAAAGAAAACTTTTCTCCGCCTCTTTTCTGACGTTCGGATAGGGGGTTGTGTATCCAAATTTTTTTGTAACTTTCTGAAACCGGCATTCTGAAATCCTTGCCCACTTTCCGAAGCAACAGGCCTGGTGTGCACTGAGCAGAGCTTCAGGAGGTCTGCAAATCCTCAAATGTAGTTTGCCAACCGCCAGCAAACATCAGAAGAAGAAGAAGAAGAAAGGCCAGTTTACAGTTTGGCGATGTATCATTGCCACGGGCAACTGTCACATTTAATGGACAGTCGCAACAACTTTTAGTTTATTCCATCACCATCATTGTTGTGACAATCGCTGAGACTCAAATTTTATTGAACTTTGACGCCATCGCTGCCTAAGTTGTCATAATATTATCATAGAAAGTTTTCATATCCCGCAATTATCTTTAATGAACAGTAGAGTCATTAACTAACCAAACCTTAAAATAAAAAAAACAGAAGACAGCACATTTGTTGAGTTAGATAAACACAATTAGAATGTTTCCATGCCTGTATACTGCTGACTTGGCAGACTACAAAGATGCCATTAACATGACTTGTCAGTTCTGTGACGCGTTCGGTTACGTGTTTATATGTGTTTAATGCGCTACAGCGTTCAATGCCAAAGTCGAGTGACAGTGGAATGTTGGTGACAATGTAGCGATATCCATAGGCCAATCAAACATGGCCGAACGGTAAACAGGCCTGAACTACACCGCCGACGTGAACACTTCTGAATAAAAACTTTCAGTGTGCTCACCAATAATGTGTGCACTTGTATGACTCTTTTCGCCGCGATTATAAAGACACAAAGAAGTCGCTGGGGACGGAGTGTAGCACAGTGGGTAAGGAACTGGACTTGTAACCGAAAGGTCGCAGGTTCGATTCCCGGGTAGGACACTGCCGTTGTACCCTTGAGCAAGGTACTTAACCGAAATTGCTTCAGTATATATCCAGCTGTATAAATGGATACAATGTAAAATGCTATGCAAAAAAGTTGTGTAAGTCGCTCTGGATAAGAGCGTCTGCTAAATGCCTGTAATGTAATGTAATGAATTCTCGGATAAAAATCCCACCCATCTCTATGACGGATGGCTACTCCATCCCACCTTTGAGTGTAGCTTCTTTGGAAAAGGTAAGAACAACAACACCGCCCCGGTCTGTTTGAAGCATGTAGACGCCTTAACCCCGTTTCCGGAAAGCAGCAGGGTTGAGTGGAGTTCCAAGTTAACTGTGTAAAACTGCTTAATTAGTCAATTAAATGTTGGCTAACAATTAAAACCAGCACTCCAAGACCAGGGTTGCAAAGCCCTGGCATTTGTGTGTGTGTGTGTGTGTGTGTGTTTGCTTCAGTGCATTATTGGGCCCAACACATACACTCAGGTTGACCCACAGCTTTCCACAACCTATTTACATTCCTAAAACAGCTGGTAAGAAGACTGAGCCAGAACAATTGGTCGGACCTATAACTGACATACACACGTGTGTGCAGTCGTGCTACCATGTTATGGAAAAGCTTGCAAAAGTAACTAATACAATAGGATGCAGGAGTAAACTATAAATAGGAAATTCAATCTTGCATGTGTAGGTGTGCGTGTGTGTGTGTGTGTGTATGTGTGTCTGCACACGTGTATGCATGTGTATGTGCTTGTGTGTATGTGAGTGTATGTGTGTGTGTGTCTGCACACGTGTATGCATGTGTATGTGCTTGTGTGTACGTGTGTGTGTGTCTGCACACATGCATGCATGCGTTTGTGTGTGTGTGTGTGTGTGTGTGTGTGTGCATGCATGTGTGTGTTCACATGCCCGAGTGTCACATGCCCGAATGTCTTACTGGGCCAAATTCCAGACATACGCTCAAGTTGAAACACAACCTTCCATTACCTTTTTACCTTCATAAAACACCTGTTTCCAGCAAAGTTCCCATTCCTAAGATTAGCGTTCATAAACGTCCACAGGATTAACTGGGGAAGCTGCGGATGAAGAACTCAAAGCAGGCAATTTATAGAGCGCAAGCTCTGGGGATTTGGCCCGGCTCAGTTTTTGGAACAGAGTCAGGCCGGCCAGCCCGAGAGTTCTCGCACATCCGCGATGACAGCCACAGCTACCATCCATCTCCCGCTGGGACAAACAGCCCGGCGCGGGAGCTTCGACGAAAACATCAATCAAGCGAATCCTCCCGCAAACGTTGAAGAATATGTTCAGTTCTGACGTTTTTATAAAAGAGGAAAAGAAAAAACACACAGTTCTGAAGACCCCGGAATGCACGAGCCCGGAGAGGTGGCGTGTGATTGGTCACCTGCGGGGCTACCTGAATGGGTCCTACATTTTTTCAGCAAGACCTGAGAGTTAAGCTACTGTGCTGGGACCACCTATTGTTCTCGTTTGCCTTCTAGGCCAGTCTTTTCTTTTATGACAAATGGAGCCCCAGTTCTTTTGTACTACCTACATACGTGTCATGCATCTTGTGTAAAAGAACAGTGCTCATCTTTGTTCGTACTCCTCCTTCTCCCCTGGGCACAGGGGAAGCTTCCCTTTGCAATGGAACATTCCACCCCCCCCCCCCCCACCCCCACCGGCCACACCTCCAAGCCTATGGGGTACCCACCCGAATCGCGCCCCTCCCTCCCCTTGCTAGGAAAACGCACCTGCGGCCCAATCAATCACATGATCAAATGAATGCGCTCCATTGAGCCAGCGCGCGTCAGGCCGATCCAAAAAACCCTGTCAGCACACGAGAGGCATCGCCGCGCGAGGCCAATGCCGCGCTGACTGAGCAGGATCCTCTGTGTTTGCACACGCGGCGTGCGACGTCTTGTGCAACCCCGGGGGCCGATCGAAAGGAAACGAGGAGAGAATTATCGGGAGAACTGGTTCCCAGGGACAAATAAAAGAAGAGGTTGCTACAATTCAGAAAAATAAATCTGGAAAGTCAAATATTGGAGGCTTAATCAACTTAAGAAAAAAAAAACGTGCTGAATAAATATAAACGTTCATAACAACACAAAGTAGAGAAGTGACATGGTGATAATATTGACTCGATCAACTCACTACACCCTTGCAAAACATTTATTTGTTTCGCAAGAAGAAAACGGCCATGATTTTGTTTCGCAACAGTGTACAGTTCACTGATGAATAAAAACGCAACTTATATCTGGTCTTAGCTAGTAGGTTACCCATGGTTCAGTAATGCAGAATTGTAACGTTTGCGCGAGAACGTGTGTCCTATCCATCTCTGAAGACCCATCAACTTGAAACAGAAAAAAACGACGAAGCGACCCTGGATAGTCTGAAGTGAACCATATACACACTAAGATACCCAATAAAATACACACATGCGGACACACCTGGGATGCTGGGAGACAGAAATGTGCCTGAAGAGCTCAGTGAGTTTAACGCAGACGTGCAATTAGGCTATCTCGCGCGCGCACCTGTCCCAACTGCAGACATTCACGAGCGCTTTGGTCTTTGTGCACAAACCTTTGCGACATATCCTCAAGTTTAACTGGGTGAATACACCCGTCTGCATTTCCCATCCATACATTTTAATTGTCGCATTGTTAAAATAAGGTAGCTCCAAAGTGTGTCCCCAGAGTTCTCGCGCTCCTTGCTTTAAAAGTTCCATCCAAAACTGGCACACTGGTACCGTTCGCTACCCTGTCAACTAAGCTACTCAGCTCCATGGGCTGCAACCACATTTTCCTTCCCATTTTCCGTCCCATTGAATTTTACGTGAAGAACGAAATATCATTACCTCCAGCCCAAGGCATTTTGATAAGGAGACTGAATAAGGATAGAGCATTGCACTAACCGTTAAAGTTTAAAAAGCAGTTCCACTCACCGTCGTTCCTGTCTCCGTTTCCACGTTTTCGACTGTAGTACACAGTCCTCGGGTAATCACATTCATCTTCACAAGTAAGAGCGACAGAACAGCGCAGAAAAAGTTACAAATTAAAAATTTCCGTTAACCTTGAACTAACCTTTAATGACAGGGGGAAAGGTTATTGAACGTCTAAAATCTCATTATTTACTCTGCGCACTTATTTGGCAATACGTGCGACTCCGCTTTATTTTTCTTCATGCTCAGAACAAAAACCCGCTAATGGCTACTGAACGGGGAACATTATGTTACAAATGACCGAGCAGTGAACGGTGTCTTCGTGCATTTCAGTCTTCTCTACTTCAGTCTTGTCTCCTTTTTTCCTGTAGTTACTACGTCAACTGGTCCGAACATTTCCTAGTGACCTCGCAACGGAAACAACCCGCTTTGACACGCCCAGGAGGGATGGAGTTAGTAGCGCTCACCTGAACAGGTATCGTAAATCATTAGTTCACATGCAAGAAAAACAAGGAATACCGCTATTACAAATTATTTCATAAAAGTCAACAGCCAAGGATTCGTTTATAGATTATCAAGCACGTATGTTTATTTGTTGCATTCTTGTATTGGTTGTCGGCCTTACTAGGATACGAAAACAAACGCTCATGTAATACACATCTGAAAACCGCTCCGCAGCACGAAATACTAGCCTACGCGTCTAGGCTAATATTGCTCGATAACATGTCACAGGACCATAATTAAAAATGATTAAAAGTACGAATAAACAAATAAACGTAGGCCTACCTTGTTGACAAGAACGTAGATGACTTAATCAGCCACGTGCTGCCAATTTCAGACTCAACAGCTGGAGGCGTCAAAATCCGTTTAAATTGAGGACTATCAAATCGCAAAAACGTTGACCAGCTCTAGTTAGATAGTAATTTTGTTTGAGTAAAATTCTGCCTTCACATTTATAGCTGTCCACTTTCCTCTCTATCGCAATCGATAAAAAAATAACTTATCAAATTGTTTTTCTCGTTCTGAAGCCTGCTCCTTTCTCTCAGTGTACCGCTGAAACTCTGACGATAATGTCAGTATTAGAAATACCACACCAGCCTGTCGGAAGATCAGCACTTCATCCGGTGCTAAATTAACTGACAGTGGACTAACTTAAAGCACAGCATGCATATGCACCACCAAGCACCGATAAAAATATGTTACACCCTTGTAGAGCATTAATTAATTTTTAGAAAAAGTGGTGCGAAACACACTGGCTTGGTTTTACTTTAATACTAACTTCATAAGGTCACGAAGGTAGTTTTCCAAAGAGGAAGGATATTCATCATTATCTTAATACCGAGACAACAAAACTCACTCAATGCGTGCGCACACTCAAACACTCCGGCACACACAGCACTCGAATTTGACTGACGTACAGTTTTTGCTCCATAATGGTTATCTGAGCCTGAACTAAGGTTGTTTTTCAGAATTGTCTTTTGGATATGCGGATACTGAGTTGGAAATCCTCCTCTTCGGAAATCAGAGGAATGCGGTTGTTTTTCAGGTCTATGACCATTCTGACCTTGAACTTCGAATTTGACCAGGAAAGAGACCCCGAAAAAGCGTGTTTACGCGCCTACTGCTTATCATATGCGATTATCACTAATGAAATACAATACAAATGCAGCCACATTACTTTTTTATTTTATTTTTAAAAACATTTTCTTCGAACAGAACTGAATCTGGAAGGATTCAGAATGGGAGAGAGGGAGAGACTGAGAAAAAAAAACACTGCTATACCCTAGAGCAGGGATAGTCAAATCTGGCATTGGGTCCAGTAGTGCTGCTGGTTTACATTCCTCTCCTCCAATTACGGACTGATTTAAACCTTACGTACCAGGTGAGGGCAACCTCTGACCTATCAGTGACATTATTGGATTGTGGACTACCGGGGACTGAGGCAGATGATCTGCACAACTGGCCCCAAGGGTACCACTATAAGGCACTTAACCTGAAGTCCTGTGGTAATTAACTGTGATATGAATGTATAGCAGGGATCATCAACTCTGGCCCTCGAATCGAAATCCAGCCCTGGTTTTCTTTTCTCCCGGGTAATTTGCACTACTGATTGGCCAGACTGTCTTCACACCTGACTCCCAGGCAAAGGGAGGGTGGAAAACCAGCAGTTCTCGGCCCTTGAGGACCGCGAGTTGCTGATCCCTGATGTATAGTATATGAAATATGTCAAGTCAGCACGGCCAAATGAGCTATTAAATGAAAGGTAATGTAAAGCTGCATAGGCTAGACATGCCCTCCACTCCCATCCCCTAATATTTAAGGGTCAGCCTGCCAGAAAGAGACTCTTCCACTGTGAGCTTTCAGTCCCTCGTGGTCTTTCTAAACCACTTGCCTGAAATCATTATCATCTTGTGATGCCCCTGCAGAGCTAATCAGCCTTACCTCACCTGCTTCCACAGTCCCAGCAGATCAACAGAGCTTGGGATGACGCCCTGTTCCTGTACCGGTTCCCTCTGGTGGTCCCAAATATTTTAATCTTTTGGACCCCATGAAGTGACCGCCCTGTGGCCAGGCACCCTCCCCTCTGTGGTCAGTGTTCAGCACAGCGTCTGCTTAACGCAGCAGCGGAACTGTGAAATCACTGGCATTGTGATGTCACTGTAGAATGGATCTATTTGAAACAGGAAGCTGTTCGGTCAAAATGACACCCTTAACCCCATAAGGAGTGGGATCACGAATATGTGATTAGAATGTTCTTAACTGAACATTCCAATGCTGATGTAACAATCCCTGGAATGGAGTTCTATTTTTGAATTTTGAAAAAATAAAAAACATTCCAAAAGGGTCAATAATTACAATGGTCACAATATTACTGGTGATGTATAAGCCAGACAGAGCTCATTTTTATCTGAAAGTCTGGAACATAGTTTTCTGAAATAGAAAGTATTTCTTCTAGGGAATATATCTGAAAATGTATTCCATTTTGACGAGGATGCCCTGGGACTCTTAGGACCTGCAGGTCGGGACCTCTGCTCCACAAGTCATGCTATGCTGAGACACGTGACTGTACAGAGCTAGCCTGGCCTTTTACTTGCTCGAGACGGCACATCCGCTGCTGCAGGAACAGAGCATTATTGACACAGAGCAGGTGCTTTCACCTTTCACAAGTCCATCGCTGATTTTAAAGGTGCAGTTTATTTCAACGCACAGCTCATCTGGTGCGCCTGTGCTCTGTGCTGTAATTACCCTTAGGGTACAGTCACTGATACCCAGTGACAGCGCTTTTCTCCTTGTGAAAAATGAGCAGGGTTTTGCTCGGGGTCTGAAAGGACCATGGCAGCCTGGTGTTAAATGTGTGTGATGTCTGCAAGGTCTGGCTCCAGTAGGTCTGAGGTAACCCGTGACTGAATGTGTTTACTGCGGAAGACGGTGAATTCAGGGCTGTACAGGTGGACACACACACACACATACACACGCACATACACAACTGCACGCACGCACTCACACACACACACACACACACACACACACACACACACACACCCACAGACATGCACACATACACAGAGACGCACACACACACACAGACATGCACATACAAATACACACACTCCCACACACAGAAACGCAGACATACACACACACACACACACAGATACTCGCACACACACACAGACATGCACATACACACACACAGACACGTACACACACACACACACACACCCTGCCACACCCAGTTATGCGCAGTACAAATAAAGCCACGTCCGCACACACACGCACACACAATGTTTGGCACAACGCAGCTGACACTGTGCATGTAATCCCTTCTTCAGTGACACGTCTGTGGGGGGTTTTAGGCTGGGCGTGGTCCGGACAGACGGGTAAACAGTGGAGAACAAAATCCTTTTTGACATCTGAAAACAACATTACGTTTACCAGTAAACACACCTAAACGTAATGACAGAGTTAGAACGCCTAACATATACAGTTACAAAGCGCATTATGTTGAGTGTTAAGGCTCTGATGACATAATATTCTGTGTCACGTCATATGAAAGCCATTTGGCAAAAGCTGGTTATAATGAATCATGAAGGCTTATGACAGTGTCATAATGATTCATTATGTAGCTCTTATTAAAATATTATGCATGGTATGCAAGACCCACTTCAATTAAAGTGTCACCGTTCCGTGAAATTACAATCACTTAGCAGGCATTCTCACACAGAGCAACATGTGGAAGTGGAGAACATCAGAATAACTCTACGGAATACAAAAAATGTAATGTCACCAAATGCAGTATCACCAAGAACACAATAACAAGTGCAATGCAAACCTAACGAACACCAAACAAAGTACGAATAGAATAAGGAAACCTGGTGGAAGACATAATGAAAGGAAAACATAAACCTACTCCTAATTACAACGAGCCCCAGGTCATTATCGCTCTCTGCGAAACTCCGCAGGCAAAAAAATCATTTTGTTTTGAAGGTGTCAACGGTTTTTTTTTCTTATTGTTTTATCTTCTATGAAAAGTTGACAGCAATGTCATTTCTTTAGCTCTTAAATCTGGTGGAAGACATAATGAAAGGAAAACATAAATCTACTCCTAATTACAACAAGCCCCAGGTCATTATCGCTCTCTGCGAAACTCTGCAGGCAAAAAAATCATTTTGTTTTGAGGGTGTCAACGGTTTTATTTCCTTATTGTTTTATCTTCTATGAAAAGTTGACAGCAATGTCATTTCTTTAGCTCTTAACCCCCTCCACCCCTCCCAACTGCTGCACTTAATTGAACTGAATAGATAGCGTGTCGTCATGCATGTGTATTCTTGACTTCAGAGGACTTCTATCTGTGGAAAGAAGATAAATTCACATACCATCCTGACAGGTAGCAGACCAGTCCCTGGTGTACGGTTTTGTGGTATGTAAATATTCAGCGGATCAGCGTGTTTTGCATACAGCGCAGTCGATTTATTGGCTCCGATATCAGGATCTCTGGATCCCATCCGTCCATCCACTGTCTATACCCGCTTATTCCTGGTCAGGGTGAAGGGAGGTGCTTGGACCTATCCCAGCATGCACTGGGCGAGAGGCTGGAAAAGACACTGGACAGTTCTCGCTGAATCTCTTCCATTAAAAACAACACGTGCACCGTGTCATTGTTGGTGAACATGAGCCCTTGGCAGACCTGGGTCAAATACGTATTTGTTTTGGATTCAAATACTTTTCTATGCTTTACTGATCTTGTCTGGTGTATTGGAACCAATGAAATACTCTCAAAAAGTACAAGCCCCACCTTCTGGTCATATTGGCAGGCTCAATTACACCAGGCAAGACCAATAGAGCACAGAAAAGTATTTGAATCCAAATCAAGTACATATTTGACCCAGGTCTGAGCCCTGCATAATGCCATGGTGCAGAAGCACCATCCTGATGACTAGATCCCTCCCCTCCCTGGTTGCCATTACCACTAAGCTGCTCCGTGTGGCTGGCAGCCACAGCCGGAGCCCGGCACGGTAAGGCTTTTAAATCGCACGGGGTCTCACCGCTGCATCGGACACTGGGACTTTAGTGGTCCATGCCACCTGCTAGCACAGGCACTGCAGGACTACGCCGGATTTGTTCCGCTTTATCCCTTTAAGGTGTGATTAGAATGTTCTTAACTGAACATTCTAATGCTGATGTCACAATCACAAATGTGTGATCAGAATGTTCTAAATGGAACATTCTAATGCTGATGTCACAATCGCTGCTGGTAACTGAAAGCAACGGAGTTCTACAACACTGACATTCTAAAAAAAAAAAAGAAAAAAAATAGAAATCATTCCAAAAAAACCTCTTCAAAGGGGTAATACACAACCTTTCATAGAAAGCAAGACGATGTAGAAAACACAGCACAGGAGAAGAGAACGTGATTCTCAGGCATGTCCATTGGCTTGATACACAAAGTTTATTAGCGACACAGCAACACTGTAATGTTAAAAAGGGTCATTCGTACAAACAGTTCCGCTTAACATTTTATTATTTCATAACATATGCAGAAAAACAATGTCAAACGAATCTGCTCTGCATATTCCATTGTACAAAGCAGAATAATCTCCCATCATTCACCTGCATGTACAGAAAATCTTCTGCATTTCATAACATTCTACAGCTAGTACAACAGTTAAATGTAACGCTGAATAAAACAACCCATGTCTACGTAGATATAACCATCATTTACCCAACTCAAATCTTCAATATCAATCCATTCAAAGGTTGAAAGCGTGTTCTGGTTGTAACAGGTCAGGTGTACAGTAACAAACTCGACTTAACGAGCAAAAATAGTAATCCGTCATAAAATAATTTTCAGGATCATTTTGAGAAATTAATTACTCTTTATACAACAATAACATCAACACGAATAAAATTACAATTAAGGCATGAGTGAAACATTCACAGTTTTATCTTCTTCCACATGATTTCAAGGAATGTGTCAGAGAGAGAGAGAGAGAGAGAGAGAGAATCAAGCAGCAAAGACATGAAGGTCGTAACTGGATCTAAAAACAGGAGCTCATCAGGCATATAAAACCAAAAAAAGATAGAGGGAAAGAGGTAGAGAGAGGAAGGAGAGATGACGGTGTACGAAAGCTCTAAAGAAAAACAGAGAAGGAGAGGGTGCAAGAATCCACAAAAAATAACAAAGAGGGGAAAGATGGCAAAAAACCTCAAAATGAATGCACACACAACATCCTTCCACGCGGAGTCTAACTTCACAAGTCCTTCATAAACATGCGCAACTACTTCATAAGCCCGACATGACTTAAGCATTCATAAAGAGCAGCACTGCTTCATGACAGATGACATAGTGACATCTGTGGCCTAGATGCTGAAGGAGAAAATAAAACCAACCTGTTCAAGTGAAAAGCAACCTACGTAGACCGTAATAAAGCACCTACGCCACGCTATGAAGCTGTTATGACAGCCTTATGTAGTCCAGACCACATATCCATAGCAACAACTGGTGACAGGTGAAGAGGGGGAACCAGGTGATCAAGAGTGAGATGGAAAGAGAGTATTAAATTCACAACCAAAACTGTTCACACTTTGTTGCCGAGTAACCGGGTAAGGCAGTTGTTTGTGTCAGTAGGAAAACACACGTGCACGCGTCGTTACCATAGCGAACCAAAAAGGCACAGCAGTGTCGAAACATCGCAAACTCCACAACCAGAAACAGTCGTAGTTAAAACCGACATTCAGTGGGGGGGAAAAAAAAACAAAAAAAAAACAGTTAAAAGCTTCCAGTGCCTCTCAGCTGAATGAGGTAAAGGCTAACGACGTGTTCGGACAGGTGGAACCCGACCGGAGTTAAACATGCCGCTCGCACTTTCAACATTTCAAGGGTGGCTGTCGTTTCTGTTCAAAATTGACGAAACAGTTCAACTGTGTGTCTGTGCGCGTGTGTGAGAGAGAGTGCATGAGTGTGAGAGTTTGTGTGTGTGTGTATGCATGCATTATGTATAAGTGTGTGTGTGTGAGTGCTCTAGTGTGTATGTGCACTAGTGTGTATGTATGAGTGTGTGTTGTAGAACTGAAGTGTGTGTGCGTGCGTGCTAGAGTGTACGTATGAGTGTGTGTTGGTGTACTGATAAGCCTGTGTGTGTAAGTGTGAGCGCTAGTGTGAATGTGCACTAGTGTGAACGTATGAGTGTGTGTTGGTGAACTGCTGTGTGTATGTGTGAGTGAGTATGAATGCAGCAGAGTCTGAGACAGACATAACAGGGTAAAAGTGAAGGCCTCTTCTCTAATTCAGAAGGTGTGAAAGGCTGTCGAGTATCTAGAAAAATTTAAGCATGACCCTGATGCGTCCGAGATTGTCTTCGCGTTGTGCCACAGCATTGCGACTACTGGTGGCTGCCTCCTTTCGGTGCGATGTTACCACGACAACGTACCTAACGCGGCAGAATGCCCCTCCCCCCAAACTAGCCACTCCCCCCCATGGTGATGCTGTGCTACCAGGCTCCACCCCTAGCATGAGTGCTCCCATGAACCCCTCTCCCTTTCCCAGTAGAACAGCGCCCAAAGCTCAGTGCAGTAAACACATTATTAAGACTCAACCTGGCTGACACCAGCAGGGGGCGCTCTGCTAATGTAAATTATCTGTGTGGTGAGTGTGGAGTAACCCCTTCATCACTGTCCATCAATGCTGAGGGGGGTGGAGAGACCTGCTGCTAATCTCCCCCTCTCTTTATATATCATGTTCCTTCTCTCTCTTCCTCCATCCCTCCTTTTCACATCCCTCCGTCTCTCGGTCTCCTGCTCGTTCTAGCAGCCGCCGAACTGCAGGTGGCGCTATGACAGCAGGGAGGCTATACTGAACGTGTCGTCCAGGCCCTCGTCATCCGCGGAGCTCAGGATTGGACGACGCGACTGCTGTGCCTTCCTCCTGAAAACGTAGCGTCAGGGTAACATTAAAAAATGTTATAGTGCTACACAGTACACAGTCAGACACTTCTGCCGACACAGACTCAGTGACCTAGGAATCAATTTTAGTCTTTTAAATGGTAAATGGAGTGCATTTATATAGCGCTTTTATCCGAAGCGCTTTACAATTGATGCCTCTCATTCACCCATTCACACACACACTCACACACCAACGGTGAAAGGCTGCCATGTAAGGTACCAGTCAGCTCGTTGGGAGCAATTAGGGGTTAGGTGTCTTGCTCAGGGACACTTCGACACGCCCAGGGCGGGGGATCGAACCGGCAACCCTCCAACCGCTCTCATTTTTTCAAAAACATCATTCAATACAAAAGTAGTAATAAAAAACAAAACACAAATACAGAACAAATAACTTTATTTAACTTTATTTACTAACTTTAACAATCCATTTAATATTTTGCTTTTACTTTGCTTCAGTGACACGAGCAAAATAAAAGCATGAACCAGAGCTGTGTTCATGCCAAAGGCTCCCCCTGCTGGTCTTGTGTGGTACTGCACAACAGCATGCAGTGACATGGACAAGACTGACTGACAGGGGCGGGGCTTACTTTAGCTCCGCCTCCAGGGTGGAGACTCGGGCCTGCAGCACGTCCATCTGCTCCAGCTGCTCCTCGGCCTCCCGCAGACCCTTCCTGCGCAGTCCCTCCAGCCTCTCCACCTCTCCCTCCCGCTCGTCCACCTGCCTCTTCAGGGCCTTCACACGCAGGGCCAGCTGTGAGAGAGAGGGGGGGAGAGCGGGAGAGAGAGGGGGGGAGAGAGAGGGAGAGAAATAGGGGGTGAGAGAGAGAGGCAGAGAGAGGGAGAAAGGGAGCAGGAGAGAGGAGAGAGAGAGGGAAAAAAGAAAGAGACTATAAAAATCTACAGACACACTGCAGCCCTCCTGAACTCAAGTTTGAATATCCCTGTTTTAGTACAGTACAGCTTGTGTACTATTGTGTAATGCAGTGGTCTCCAACCCTGGTCCTGGAGAGCTACAGGGTCTGCTGGTCTTTGTTTTCACCTTAAGATCAGCACCCAATGAGACCCAAGACACCAGGTGAGTTGAGTTAACTGTGTAATCAACTGCTCTAATTGATTCATGAAGTGCAGAGTCACTATGAGAACCAGCAGACCCTGTAGCTCTCCAGGACCGGGGTTGGAGACCACCGCTGTAATGTGTGTGTGTTTGTGTGTGTGCGTGTGTGTGTGTGTATAATGCGTGTGTGTGTGTGTGTGTATAATGCGTGTGTGTGTGTGTGTGTGTGTGTGTGTACCTGATCTTTCTGTTCAGACTGTCTCTGTCTCTCCTCCTCCATTACGATGTTCAGCTCCTTCAGTCTCCTCTCCAACCGCCTCTGAGCTGCCTGCAGACTGCTCTTCTCCCTGACACACACACGCACGCACATTATACACACACACACACACACGCACACACGCACAATTACAGAACATCAAAATGCACATGCAGGCGCAGGCACACACACACTCTCTCACACACACACACACACACTCTCTCACACACTCACACATTCACATACAGACACACGCTCACACACACGCTCACTCACACACTCACACATTCACATGCAGACACATGCTCACACACACACACTCACACATTCACACACAGACACACGCTCACACACACACACACACTCACACATTCACATACAGACACACGCTCACACACACGCTCTCTCACACACTCACACACACACATACAGACACACGCTCACACACACACGCTCACTCACGCACACACACGCAGGTGTGTGGTACCTCTCTTCGCTGTGGAGTCGCTCCTCCAGCTCCTGCACTTTGGTCTCCAGGTGGGACACCCCCGTGGAGGGGCGCGCTGTCTGACCCTCCACATCAGCCAAACGGCCCCTCAGCTCCTTCAGCTAGCAGAGCGAGCGGGGAGGGAGGGAGGGAGGGAGGGAGGGAGGGGGGCGGGAGGAAGAGAGAGAGAGAGAGAGGGAGGGAGGGAGGGAGGGAGGGAGGGAGGGAGGGAGGGAGGGGGATGGGAGGAAGAGAGAGAAAGAGAGGGAGGGAGGGAGGGAGAGGGAGAGAGAGAGGGAGAGGGAGGGAGAGAGAGGGAGGGAGGGAGAGGGAGGGAAAGGGAGAGAGAGAGAGAGAGAGAGAGAGAGAGAGAGAGAGAGAGAGAGAGGGAGGGAGAGAGAGACAGAGAGAGAGAGTTTCAGTTTTAATAAAACCATTATTGTCTACTTTACTTCAGTACTGGCTTACCCCCTTAATTGCAACACTCAGTCAATGCATCTCAGTCATTTTCCTTTGTATGTCAGAACAACCAAAAATCATCAGTATTGCATGAACAGTAGAAATAAAATAAAAGGAAAACCATTAAAAATGAAAAAAGTCGACTGCCCATCATCGCCAACCTGGCAAAGACCCCCCCCCCCCCCCACACACACACACACACACACTTGTGTAGTACATAATAAAAAAAAATTATATATGCAAATTCTACGATTCTTTAATTGTGTCGCCGTTAAGCCCATGAGAATTGTTTTCAGGATCACTGGTACCAACCTCAAGAAGGTTGTTCTTCCTGATTTTCCAAATGCACAATTTTGCTCAGCCAGACACGTAGATCAAAAAGTCAATCCTCCTGAGTCACACCGTACCTGTCTCTCCAGAACACTCTTATCCACCTCCACATCCTGTCTGCAGGACCTCTCCTGCATCAGCTCCGAACGCAGCTGGTCTACCTGAGGGGGGGGAGGGGGAGGGAGGGAGGAAGGGAGAGGTTGAGGGGGAGAGAGAGAGATAAGGAGATTAGAGAGAGAGAGAGAGAGAGAGAGTGAGTTTCGGATACGTCATGTCAATAAAAGCATTCTGAAATAAAATCAAGAAGACAAGACATGTCTGTACACAGGCAAAATTGTGGTTTTACGTGAACTTTTTTTGGGCACTTTTATTGCTCAACAGCCATACAGTTTAATTTCACGCTGCACAGGAAGGGTTGGGCCATACTGCAAATACTGGCTCAGACCTGCTGAAAAAAAGCACCTATCGATGGAACTGACCAGAGTAGGACGAGCCACGTGGTCAGTACGTGGTCAGTACATGAGTATGCAGGTGCAGCGAGGTGAAACAGTGCGGTCAGTCTGTGGTCAGTGTGTGGGTGTCTGTGGTCAGTGCATGTCTGTAGGTGCAGTACATGGTCTCAGACAGCCAGGTGCAGCGGGTTGCGGTGTGCGGTCAGTACATGTCTGTAGGCACAGTACATGGTCTCAGACAGCCAGGTAAAACAAGGTGCGGTCAGTCTGTGATCAGTGTGTGGTCAGTGTGTGGTCAGTACATGTCTGTAGGTGCAGTGTATGGTCTCAGACAGCCAGGTGCAGTGGGTTGCGGTGTGTGGTCAGTGTGCGGTCAGTACATGTCTGTAGGTGCAGTGGGTTGCGGTGTGTGGTCAGTACATGTCTGTAGGTGCAGTACATGGTCTCAGACAGCCAGGTGCAGCGGGTTGCGGTGTGCGGTCAGTACATGTCTGTAGGCACAGTACATGGTCTCAGACAGCCAGGTAAAACAGGGTGCGGTCAGTACATGTCTGTAGGTACAGTGCATGGTCTCAGACAGCCAGGTGCAGCGGGTTGCGGTGTGCGGTCAGTACATGTCTGTAGGTACAGTGCATGGTCTCAGACAGCCAGGTAAAACAAGGTGCGGTCAGTCCGTGATCAGTGTGTGGTCAGTGTGTGGTCAGTACATGTCTATAGGTGCAGTGCATGGTCTCAGACAGCCAGGTGCAGCGGGTTGTGGTGTGTGGTCAGTGTGCGGTCAGTACATGTCTGTAGGTGCAGTGGGTTGCAGTGTGTGGTCAGTACATGTCAGTAGGTGCAGTGGGTTGCGGTGTGTGGTCAGTGTGCAGTCAGTACATGTCTGTAGGTGCAGTGGGTTGCGGTCAGTACCTGGTCCCGGCTGCGTGTGGCACGGTCACTCAGAAGCTCTGCGTTGGTCTTTTCCTCATCCAGGTCCAGCTCCAGCTGTTTAACTTGGTCCTGACAAACGGGCACGCCTGTTACCTCCACACCTCCTTCCAATCTCCCTCCACCCTCCCCACCAGTCTCACATACCCCCCTCCTTTCTTAAACTCAACCTCTCCACCCCCTCAACATTACATCTCCATTCCTCCACCTCCTCCACCCTTCCCCGTCTTATTCTCATCGCTCCACCCTTGTCGGCCTCACTCTCATTGCACACCTCACCACCCACGCCAGTGTCTACCTCCCCTGCCTCCACCCCTTTCCACTACCTCCTCATCTCCAGCCACCTCTAAAACCTACACCTTTTCTGCCTCGTCAACTAACCACTCCGCCACTCAACCCTTTTCATTCAATTCAGAGCATCCTCCAACACCATCCCTTTCTCACCACCCTCCTCTCCACCCCCACCTTTCTCTACCTCCCGTCCCCCCCCCGCTCCCCCCCCTCACCTCCAGGGCGCGGATCTCCCGGCTGCGGTCGCCGTGGAGACTCTTCTCTGCGCCCAGCTCCTCCTCGCTGTGTTTGAGGCGGTTGGAGAAGAGCTCCTTCTCCAGCTGGGCGCTGTCCCTCTGCTCACTGCACAGGAGCAGCTCCTTCTTCAGCCGCAACAGCTGCAGCATTAAACACGCATTATAACACAAGCTATATATACACTATACACACATTATAACACAAGCTATATATACACTATACACGCATTATAACACAAGCTATATATACACTATACACACATTATAACACAAGCTACATATACACTATACACACATTATAACATGCTATATACACTATACACACATTATAACACAAGCTACATATACACTATGCACACATTATAATACACTATACACACACATTATAACACAAGCTATATATACACTATACACACATTATAACACAAGCTATATATACACTATACACACATTATAATACAAGCTACATATACACTATACACACATTATAACACAAGCGATATATACACTATACACACACATTATAACACAAGCTATATATACTATACACTATACACACATTATAACATGCTATATACACTATACACACATTATAATACAAGCTACATATACACTATACACACATTATAATACAAGCTATATATACTATACACTATACACACATTATAACACAAGCTATATATACTATACACTATACACACATTATAACACAAGCTATATATACACTATACACACATTATAATACAAGCTATATATACTATACACTATACACACATTATAATACAAGCTACATATACACTATACACACATTATAACACAAGCTATATATACTATACACTATACACACATTATAACATGCTATATACACTATACACACATTATAATACAAGCTACATATACACTATACACACATTATAACACAAGCTATATATACACTATACACACAGTATAACACAAGCTATATATACACTATACACACATTATAACACAAGCTATATATACACTATACACACAGTATAACACAAGCTATATATACACTAAACACGCATTATAACACAAGCTATATATACACTATACACACATTGTAATACACTATACACACACATTATAACACAAGCTATATATACACTATGCACACATAATACAAGCTATATATACACTATGCACACATTATAATACAAGCTATATATACACTATGCACACATTATAATACAAGCTATATATACACTATGCACACATTATAACACCAGCTATATATACACTATGCACATGTTATAACACAAGCTATATATATACACTATACACACATTATAATACAAGCTATATATACTATACACTATACACACATTATAATACAAGCTATATATACTATACACTATACACACGCATTATAACACAAGCTACATGTACACTATACACACATTATAATACAAGCTATATATACACTATACACACAGTATAACACAAGCTATATATACACTATACACACATTATAACACAAGCTATATATATACACTATACACACGTCATAATACAAGCTATATATACTATACACTATACACACATTGTAACAAGCTACATATACACTATACACACATTATAACAAGCTATATATATACACACTAGACACACATTATAATACAAGCTATATATACTATACACTATACACACATTATACCATGCTATATACATTATACACACAATATAACACACACTATATACACTACATGCACACACAACACACGCTATACACACCACACACACATTATAACACGCTATGTACACTACATACACACAACACACACTACTTACACACATTATAACACACACTATGTACACTATATGCATATTATAACATGCTATGTACACTATACAGGCATTATAACACACACTATATACACTATATGCACATTATAACGTGCTATGTACACTATACACACAACACATGCTATATGCACTATATGCACATTATAACATGCTATGTACACTATACGCACAACACACACGATTTACACTATACACTATACACACAATATAACATGCTATATACACTATACACACAATATAACATGCTATGTACACAATACACACAATATAACATGATATATACACTATATACAAAATATAACACGCTATATACACTATACACACAATATAATACACATTATACAGACACAGACATTACAAACACACACATGTATATGTATAGACACACACACACACACACACCTAAAGAACATTATTCTCCTCTCACCATAATTCCACACTCCCCTCCCTCCCTTCACCCTCACAACCACTGTCCTTTCATTCGCCCTCCCTCCCTCTCCCCCTCCCTCCCTCCCCCCCTCTCCCTCTCCCTCTCCCCCTCCCCCTACCTCCCCCCCCCTCCCTATCCCTCCCCCCCTCTCTCCCCCCCCTCCCTCTCCCCCCCCCCCCCCCCCCTCACCTCCTCCTGCAGGGAGCGGGCGGTGCCCTGTGCCCGCTGCAGCTCGTTGAGCCGGTCCTTGCCCTGGCGCTGGGCGTCCTGCAGCTCTTTTCGGGAGCGCTCGCGGTACTCCTCCAGCTGCGCCTGCAGCCCCTGCACACACAGCCGGGACTCCGAGCTCAGCTGCTCCATCTGCCGAAGGGGGGGGGGGGGGAGGTTAAAACTCAATGCAGAAACAAATACATTTTATAGCAAATCAAATGCATTCCACAACAAATCAAATGCATTCCACAACAAATCAAATGCATTCCACAGCAAATCAAATGCATTCCATGGCAAATCAAATGCATTTCACAGAAAAACAAATGCATTCCACAGAAAATCAAATGCATTCCATGGCAAATCAAATGCATTTCATAGCAAAACAAATGCATTCCACAGAAAATCAAATACATCCCATAGTAATACAAATGCATTCCATAGTGAACACGTGTATTCCATAGCAATATGCACACACACACACGCACGCTCGCACACGCACACACACCTCCTTGCCGATCTTCTCCAGAGATCGGTCCAGCAGTCTCTTCTGCTCCTCCAGCTCGGTCTTGCCCCTCTTCAGCCCCTCCCTCTCGCGGTCCCGCTCCTCCAGCCGGCGGCTCAGCTCCTCCCTCTCCTGCCCCAGCCGGGCCGCCCCCCGCCGCGCCTCCTCCAGCTGGGCCCGCAGGCCCTTGTTCTCCTCCTCCAGGGCCAGCTCCGCCTCCGAGCTCTGCGACGAGCTGGACTCCAGACGGGTCTGGGGAGACCATCACCGTCAGGTTCTGACCCGGTTAACCCTGTGTGTGTCAGGTTCTGACCCGGATAACCCTGTGTGTGTCAGGTTCTGACCCGGATAACCGTGTGTGTGTCAGGTTCTGACCCGGTTAAACCAGTGTGTGTCAGGTTCTGACCCGGTTAACCCTGTGTGTGTCAGGTTCTGACCCGGTTAACCCTGTGTGTGTCAGGTTCTGACCTGGTTAACCCCTGTGTGTGTGTCAGGTTCTGACCTGGTTAACTCATGATGCCCCTGTGTGTGGCCTGGTGGACTGAAGTATTTCACTTATGTCAGGCTCTTCTTATGAGGCATTATGTGGTAATGTGTCCTCAAGGGGGCGCCATACTGCTATGTTGTAAATAGCATCTCCATTAACAGTTCACCAGTCCAGAGAGGCAGAGATTTCTCCCAACACCCAGCACAGCCCTCAAACTGTAATATCAATGTGTGTGTGTGTATGTGTGTGTGTGTGTGTGTGTGTGTGCGCGTGTCGCTACCTCCAGGCGGGTGATCTTGTCTCTGAGCCGCGCGTTGGTCTCCTGCAGCTCCTGCTGCTCGGCCTTCTGGGCCTGCAGCTCCCTCTGCGTCGCCGCCAGCCGGTCCCGCAGACGCTCCGCCTCCCACCCCGCCTCCGCCGCCGCCGGCTGGGCACCGCAATCACAGGGAGAGGGGCGGGGTTAAGAGTGACGGACAGACACAACAGCCAGAGGGCGAGGGGCATGGAGGGCAGGGGGCGGGGTTAAGAGTGACGGACAGAGACAACAGCCAGAGGGGGAGAGGCATGGAGGGCAGGGGGCGGGGTTAAGAGTGATAGACAGAAACAGCAGCCAGATGGGGAGAGGCATGGAGGGCAGGGGGCGGGGTTAAGAGTGATAGACAGAAACAGCAGCCAGATGGGGAGAGGCATGGAGGGCAGGGGGCGGGGTTAAGAGTGACAGACAGAAACAACAGCCAGAGGGGGAGGGGCATGGAGGGCAGGGGGCGGGGTCAGGATGGATGGGATGGGTGGGGACAGTAGCAGGAAGACAGGAAGGTCAAGGGGGGAAGATCGACAGGGAGAGGGGCGGGGTTAAGACTGACAAGCAGAGTCAACGGTAAGAAAATGGGAGGGGCAAGGGCGGGAGAGGGGCGGGGAGAGGGGCGGGCCGGGAGGGGAAAAGCGAGGGGTGCAGTGGAGGGAGGTTAAGAGAGCGAGGGAGAAAGGGAGAGAGGTACAGACAGAGCGACGCTCAGCTGTGACTCGGTCTTGTGCCCCGGCTGCGTTCAGCCACGTTAATCGCACCCAGACCACGGAAACCGTACCTGTTTGGCCTTCTCCAGAGCCTGGGCCAGCTCCTCTCTGTCCCCCTGCGACTGCTGCTTCAGTCTGTCAATCTCCCGACTCTGCTCCGCCTCCCGGTCCTCACTGGCTTTCTTCAGGGACAGCAGCTCCGCCCCCTTCCTGTCCAGCTGGATTCGGAGCTGCTCCAGGTCCGACCGGGCCCGTTTCAGGCTGTCCTGGCACTGATACAGGTCCTGCAAAAGCCCAAATTTGTCTCAGAGGCGCGCAGGTCCAAGGACAAGTTGGGGTGCTGCTAACCTTGTTTACAGCAAACCGTTCAAACTAAATAATAATAATCATCACATTTAATTAAATAAGAATTCAAATGTTGTTAAATGTATTTAAATTGTAACTCCATTTGCGTGCGTGTGTACATACATCACTTGCGTGCATGTGTGTATACAGTACCTTGGTGCATGTGTGTGTGCACTGTACATGCAGTACCTGTGTGAGTGTGTGTGTGTGTGCAATGTATGTGCAGTACCTGAGTGAGTGTATGTGTGTGTGTGTGTGCAATGTATGTGTAGTACCTGTGTGAGCGTCTGTGCGTGGCTAGAATCAGGCATCTGCTCCTTCATAGAGTTCAGTCTCTCCTGCAGTTCCTTCAGTTCCTCCTCAAACTCCTCCTTCTCCAGACGGGTTTGTAGCAGCCTGAACAAACACAACAACCGCTACTGACACCGCTAAACAAACACCACAACCACTACTGACACTGTTACACAAACACCACAACCGCTACTGACACTGTTACACAAACACAACGACCGCTACACAAACACCACAACCGCTACTGACACTGTTACACAAACACCACAACCGCTACTGACACTGTTACACAAACACAACAAACACAACAATGGCCACACAAACAGAACAACAGTTACTGACACTGTTACACAAACACCGCAACCGCTACTGACACTGTTACACAAACACAACAACCGCAACTGACACTGTTACACAAACACAACAGTCACAAACAGAACAACAGTTACTGACACTGCTACACACACAACAACCGCTACTGACACTGCTACACAAATACAGCAACCACTACTGACACTGCTACACAAATACAACAATGGGTAAACAAACACAACAACCGCTACTAACACTGCTACGCAAACACTACAACCACTACTGACATGGCTACACAAACATAACAACTTCTACTGACACAGCTACACACACCACACACAACTGCTACAGACACTGGAACAACTACAACAGAAAACTAAATGCAGTGTCTCACACACGCACGCACGCACGCACGCACGCACGCACGCACACACAAACGTCCTAGTTCACTCTGCAGAGATTTTATCAGGCAGGTTTTCAGGAGTTTTTAGTTTAAATATCAGTTCAGTATTAGGTTACCAACTCATTCTTTTCAGTATCAGAGAGGGGAATTCCACACATCTCCACAGCCTCATATCAGAAACAATACACATGTGCACACACACACACACACACACAAACACACACATGCATGCGAGCACACACACAAACGTGCATACACACTCCATCTGAAGGAATTTGTCAGTTGATCAAGTTACACCACAGGGGATGTACCAAAACAAATCAAATGAACATCACAGTCTAGCAAAGGATTTGTTATTTGGCATAATTGGCTTAGAAAGGGTGGGAGCACTGCTGATGGTGATCAAATCATAATTAATTAGTGCACAATTAATAAATATATGACAGGAAATAATTAACTATATGGCTGGGCTGTATCACACAAGCTAAGCACTACAGTAGTCACGCACAGAGGTATCTTACACTGGCTCTGCTTTGTGTGACTGAGGCCTGAGCAAGTGAAGAAGCAGACAAAAAATAAAGAAAATACGATGTGAAAATGTGAAGCAGATCAACACAAGGCACAGACAACAACAAAAAAAAAACCCTTAGTCATACGATCCAGGAAGGGAATAACCAAGCGTAAGAGTCAAAAATGAAAGGCATTTTTCTGTTTTAGATTTATATCTTATCTTGTGTGTGATTTCATAACCGTAATCTGTGAATCTATTATTAGACAAAAGCACTGAGCATAATTTAAGTACGATGGAAGTACCTAGAAGTACACTGGAATATCCTAAAGTGCCTACAGGGCACTTTAAATGAAACTTTTCTAAGTTACCTTGTTTTGAGATATGCTTTCAATGCGTCAAGTTAACTTGTGTACATGTACAATTCAAGTGGCTGCATTCTATGAAAACAGAAGGCAGCACCAATTCAAGTGTGTTTCAACAGAACAAAACCAAAATGCAAATAAAACAAATCTAGAAAGAAAAATCTTGTGCCTAATTCACAAAGCATCATAAGAGTTGAAACAAGGATCCAGGACCAGTTTCACATTTTAGCCCATAATGAAGGTTTAGCTCATAAAGGTTCATTCCTGTATATATAAATACTATTTAAGGATAAGGGGACTCACTCCTGTTTATATGTGAACACAGTGTAAGGATGGGGAGTCACTCCTGTTTATATATGAACACACTTTAAGGAGGAGCACTCACTCCTGTTTATATATGAATACAGTGTAAGGATGGGGAGTCACTCCTGTTTCTATATGAACAGTGTAAGGATGGGGAGTCACTCCTGTTTATATATGAACACACTTTAAGGAGGAGGACTCACTCCTGTTTATATATGAACACAGTGTAAGGATGGGGAGTCACTCCTGTTTCTATATGAACACTCTTCAAGAAGGAGGACTCACTCCTGTTTATATATGAACACAGTGTAAGGATGGGGAGTCACTCCTGTTTCTATATGAACACACTTTAAGGAGGAGGACTCACTCTTCTTTGGTGGTGCTCAGCTCCTCTCTGGCGGTGTCCAGCTGCTCCTCCAGGGCGTGCATGGAGGCATTCACCTTCAGGCGCTCTGCTTCAATACCCTGCTGGGACTGAGAGAGAGAGGAAGGGAGAGAGGGATTGAGAGAGAGGGAGGGAGAGAGAGGAAGAGAGGGAGGGAGGGAGAGGGAGAGCAATGGAGAGACGAGAGTGGTTCAAATCTGTTAGCGAGAGAGCTTTGAATGCTATTTGCATTGGATACACAGTAGTAGTTAATATATAATAATAATTTGAAACAACAGAGCACAGTAACAGCAGTCAGTTTTCGGTTTGGTACAGTGCGGTGAATATTTACATATGAGACCTGTCCCATGTTAGCTGTGAGACCTGCTCCATGCTGCGTGTGTGTGTGTGTGTGTGCATGAGTGTGTTTCTGTGTGTACGTACGTGTATGTGTGTGTGTGTGTGTGTGTGTTACCTGAGACCTGCTCCATGCTGTGTGTGTGTGTGTGTGTGTGTTACCTGAGAGACCTGCTCCATGCTGTGTGTGTGCTACCTGGGAGACCTGCTCCATGCTGTGTGTGTGTGTGTGTGTGTTTCTGTGTGTGTGTGTGTGTGTGTGTTTCTGTGTGTTAGTGTGTGTGTGTGTTAACTGGGAGACCTGCTCCATGCTGCGTGTGTGTGTGTTTCTGTGTGTGAGTGTGTGTGTGTGTGTGAGTGTGTGTGTGTGTGTTACCTGGGCGACCTGCTCCATGCTCTGTGTGTGTGTGAGTGTGTGTGTGTGTCACCTGGGCGACCTGCTCCATGCTGTGTGTGTTACCTGGGAGACCTGCTCCATGCTCTGTGTGTGTGTGAGTGTGTGTGTGTGTTACCTGGGCGACCTGCTCCATGCTGCTCCTCAGCCTCTCCATGTCCAGGGCGTACTGCTCTCTCAGGGCCTCGATCTCCTGGTCGTGCGTGGCCACCTCGTCCTTCAGCGCCCCCTTCAGGGCGGTCAGCTCCCGCTCCCGCTGCCGCAGGGCGTCCTCCAGCCGCTGGCGCAGCTGCGCCTCCCCGGAGAGCTCCTGCGGAGGGGGAGAGGAGCGCGGGAGTAAGAGGGGAGAGTGAGAGGAGCGCGGGAGTAAGAGGGGAGAGTGAGAGGAGCGCGGGAGTAAGAGGGGAGAGTGAGAGGAGCGCGGGAGTAAGAGGGGAGAGTGAGAGGAGCGCGGGAGTAAGAGGGGAGAGTGAGAGGAGCGCGGGAGTAAGAGGGGAGAGTGAGAGGAGCGCGGGAGTAAGAGGGGAGAGTGAGAGGAGGGCGGGAGTAAGAGGGGGGAGTGAGAGGAGCGTGGGAGTAAGAGGGGAGAGTGAGAGGAGCGCGGGAGTAAGAGGGGAGAGTGAGAGGAGCGCAGGAGTAAGAGGGGAGAGTGAGAGGAGGGCGGGAGTAAGAGGGGAGAGTGAGAGGGGAGAGTGAGAGGAGCGCGGGAGTAAGAGGGGAGAGTGAGAGGAGCGCGGGAGTAAGAGGGGAGAGTGAGAGGAGGGACGAGGGAGAGCCCATGGAGATTCCGCTGGAACACCGGGGAACTGAGAGAAAGGCAGCCCGCTGCTGAGCGCCGTGATTCACGAGGACCGTCCTCCGCTCCGATTGGCCCGCTTTAAGCCGCTGATGTCACCGGCCCGCTTGGCAAGAGCCTGAACAACTTTCGGGAGGGTCAGAAAGCTAGCGACCAATCACCCGTGAGTCCTATAGAGATGAGCCAAACGGGCGGCTTTCCAAACACTGAGCCAAAGCTGGCACAGCCCAGTTCGCTTTCTATTTCCATTCTATTCTATTTTCTATTCTATTTTCTATTCAGTACAAAGCAAATGTCTGCGCCCATGTACTGTATGTAAATTGCTGTTTATCTGATAATTTAGATGACCGATGCTTGACTGAATGAGAGCTGTTTTTAATAGCACAATGTGAAAGGACATTTGATTTGAGTAATTGGGCCTTCGTTGTTTAAGGTGGTAGTCATGCTACGCTGAGCTGTAATTGGTTATGGATCGACCGCTCCTTCCTGGAAGAGCGTAAATATGCCATAAGTGAGAGTAGGAGACCGAGACAGAGTGAATTAGTGTGTGTGTGAGTGAGCGAGCGAGTGTGTGTGTGTGTGTGCGTGTGAGAAATAGAGAGAGTTGGGGAATGTGACAGATAACATGTTCTATCATTTGCAATGTGTGTGCAAGTGATAGAATTACATGGAGAGAATTTTTAAAAAAGGAAAAATAATTTAGAGTATATTCAGACAGACGGAAATTAAAGTAAATGGAAAGAGAGGGAAATGGAAGGAGATGGAAAGAGAGGCAGATGGAGTGTCAAGAGATGAATACAAGAGATGGAGAGAGGAGAGAGGTAGAGAGATGATTGAAACAGAGGAAGAGGGAGATAGAAAGAGAGATAGAGACAGGAGAGAGGCCAGACAATGGGCTGAGAGAGAGTGAGAAAGGGGGATGAAATGAGAGAGAGACAGGAGATGGACTGAGAGAGGGAAAAGGGATGGACTGAAAGAGAGGTGGAACGGGGGATGGAATGAGAGAGGTGGAGACCAGAGTTGGACAGAGAGAGAGAGAGAGAGACTGAAAGGGGGATAAAAGAGAGGTGGACAGAGAAAGGGGATGAGCGAGGCTGAAAGGGGGATGAATGAGAGGTGGACAGAGAGAGAGAGAGAGAGGCTGAAAGGGGGATGAATGAGAGGAGGACAGAGAGAGAGGCTGAAAGGGGGATGAATGAGAGGAGGACAGAGAGAGAGAGAGGCTGAAAGGGGGATGAATGAGAGGAGGACAGAGAGAGAGAGAGGCTGAAAGGGGGATGAATGAGAGGAGGACAGAGAGAGAGAGAGGCTGAAAGGGGGATGAATGAGAGGAGGACAGAGAGAGAGAGGTGGAAAGGGAGATGAATGAGAAGAGAACACAGAGAGAGAGAGAGAGAGAGAGAGAGAGAGGGGCTGAAAGGGGGATGAATGAGAGGAGAACAGACAGAGAGAGAGAGAGAGGCTGAAAGGGGGATGAATGAGAGGAGGACAGAGAGAGAGGCTGAAAGGGGGATGAATGAGAGGAGGACAGAGAGAGAGAGAGGCTGAAAGGGGGATGAATGAGAGGAGGACAGAGAGAGAGAGAGGCTGAAAGGGGGATGAATGAGAGGAGGACAGAGAGAGAGAGAGGCTGAAAGGGGGATGAATGAGAGGAGGACAGAGAGAGAGAGGTGGAAAGGGAGATGAATGAGAAGAGAACACAGAGAGAGAGAGAGAGAGAGAGAGAGAGAGAGAGGGGCTGAAAGGGGGATGAATGAGAGGAGAACAGACAGAGAGAGAGAGAGAGGCTGAAAGGGGGATGAATGAGAGGAGGGCGGAGGGCAGAGGGGCTGAAAGGGGGATGAATGAGAGGAGGGCGGAGGACAGAGGGGCTGAAAGGGGGATGAATGAGAGGAGGGCGGAGGGCAGAGGGGCTGAAAGGGGGATGAATGAGAGGAGGGCGGAGGACAGAGGGGCTGAAAGGGGGATGAATGAGAGGAGGGCGGAGGGCAGAGGGAGAGAGAGAGAGGCTGAAAGGGGGATGAATGAGAGGAGGGCGGAGGACAGAGGGACTGAAAGGGGGATGAATGAGAGGAGGGCGGGACAGAGGGACAGAGGGACAGAGGGACGCGCACCGTGTGCAGAGTCTCCGTTTGGGCCGCGTCCTCCGCCGCCCTCCTCAGGTCCTCCTGCTGCTGGGCCAGCTGGTCCTCCAGGACCCGCCCCCTCAGCTCGGCCGCCTCCCTCTCCATCCGGAGCTGCGTCACACTGGGGGGGGAGAGCGGCGGCCATTTTAGAACACGCTCAGAGAGGGGCTTTACAGTTCAAACACCTCGAGACCCGCCAGAAAAAAAAGGTACATTTTTTTGACACAATACATGCGTCTTGGATGACAAAATCATGTTGGGAGTGAAGATATTTTCAAAAATATGACTATTTTATTTTCATTGAATGCCCCTTCTAGTGTAAGTTTCAGCACAGTAGAATACATGGTTCTTGAGATTAAGACCAGGGATTTGTGATCCCTACAGGGCACAGAAATGTATTGCTAGGCCTTAGACTGCAGACTGGACTGGCTGCCATGCCTATTTAAAGCATTTCTCCATCTCCCACGTTTTTTTTTTTTTGTTTCAGAATGTGTACAGTAATGAGTAACTCTGCCTATAAACAGGAGCAGGGATATTCACGTTCTTCACTGCATTGCACTTTCATTTTCATCGTGTGGCTCATCATCCTGGATAAGAGCAAAAGAATATTCGGCGCGCTCATCGATTTTTGAAATGTGCTGAATTCACATTTTAATTTAGCAAAAATCTGTGGTCTGGACTAAATACTACGACAATTACAGAACCGAAAGCCAGCCTTTCTACTTCCCTGTATGAATGAATGTATGAATGGATGAGAACGAATGAATGGATGAATGGATGAATGAATGGACAAATGAATGAATGAATGAATGGAGGGAAGGATGGATGGATGGATGAATGAGTGAGTGAATGGGTGAATGAATGAATGGATGAATGAGTGAGTGAATGGGTGAATGAATGAATGGATGAATGAATGAATGGGTGAATGAATGAATGGACAAATGAATGAATGAATGAATGGATGGATGGATGATGGATGGATGAATGAGTGAGTGAATGGGTGAATGAATGAATGGATGAGAATGAATGAATGAATGAATGGATGGATGAATGAGTGAACGGGTGAGGTTTAGCGGTAGCGCCCTCCTGCTTACTCGCTGTGGGTCTGGTGCAGCTCGGCCTTCTTGCGGTCCAGCTGCTCCTGCAGCCGCAGGTTCTCCTCCAGGCACTCCTCAAGCTCCGCCTTCATGGTGGGGTCAGCCCCCTGGGACACCTGGGGAGGGGCGGGGCAGGGGGCGGGGCACACGGGTCACCTGACTGCTGTGGTCACCAGTCCGCACTCAAAGAGCAAATCTGGCAAAACCCTGAGGAGATCTAGTGACCGCATTGGCACAAATCATGTGTGTGTGTGTGCGTGTGTGAGTGTGTGAGTGTGTGTGTGCGTGTGCGTGCGTGTGTGTGTGTGTGTGTGTGTGTGATGTCGTTCTCTGTAACGGACTCGCACGCCTGTCTGAGTGCCACAGCGTGTGAAAAAACATGCGATCGTGTGACAGAGCAGGGTCACCCGAAACCTGTCGCCGGAGGTCACGTGACTGTCGCCGCGGCAACGCTGTCAAACCGTGTCATGACGCTCTCCCCGCCCAGCGGAAGGGCACCATCCAGGTACAGCCCGGCGACTTCTCCAAGGGCAACCCAAAAGCAACAGGGTTAGTAGTGTAACAGACTCCTGTGGCGCTGTCCGTAGGGGAGCCACATGAGATTCCGTGTGAGGGTTTGACAGGGTGGGCTGTCCTGCTCTGCTTTACAAAAATTGTTTTAGAGAAATTTAAAAACCCTCTACTCCACTATTCCATGTTTTTTTCCCCCAAAATACTAAATCAGTGTTTTGGAACTCTGGAATTACTTTCAGTCACCGGTAGTGATTGTGACATCAGCAGTAGAATGTTCAGTTGACAACATTCTAATCACGTATTTGTGACCTCACACCATAAAGGGTTAATACCCAGACCTATACTCAGTTATGAGATATGATTTTTAAAAATCACCTCTTAAATGACTGAAACTCAAACCCTTCACCAGAGGCCTTTTACTGAGGTGCATTCTGGGACACGGGCACAAGTTAATATCAGGGCTGGTTACACCAGAGGGAACGGGGGGCAGGAAACAGGAATCCAATACATCCTGCCCATCGGCCCTCTGGGAACAGCGAGTGCATGAGGAGCGATCGCCAGGTGGCCCGTCACCCAGGTGCGACGGCGGGGGAAAGAGTGCAGGCCATGCGATGCCCCAGGGCTCCAGCTGAAGGACGCAGCTGCACACGCAACGCTCTGAAAGCGGCATCCCTGGGGGGGGGGGGGGGGGGGGGCGGTGTGTGCGCCACCTCGTCTCCACGGCGCCCTGCCGCTCGGGCAGACTGTTGGAACGCCTCCGGCGAGGGCAAATGGCGGCATCCCGAGCCGGGCGGGAGAGGGTTTTAATTAACTCTGAGGAGGGAAGAGGCCCGCCTGGGGCGGCCTGGCACGCGGAATCAGAGCGGGATCACAGGGGACCCCCGGAGAACGGGCACAGGTTTTCCCACGCACCCAAAACCCCCGGGCACGAATGGAAAAAACGCGGAATATTAAAAAAGGTAGCCTGTGAAAGAGGGGACGGATTCCACGGGAACACAAAACAACGCTCGTGTCCTTGCAGATCGAAAAACCGCGTTCCCGTGCAAACGCGTTCGCCGTGGGACAGCGCCACCACAACGGGGTGGAGGATGTTTATATCCTGAGCGACGCGTAGGCGGCCATTTTGCGCAGGCGGCAGGGCGGACCGAAGCGCGCGGACGCGGCGGCGCTAGATTGGCGGGATAACGCGCCGCCCCTGCCCCGCGGAGGCGCACACTGAGCGCGGGAAACCGTAGCCGCTAACCAGCCGTTCGGAGCGCCGTGGACGTGCCGGCATCGCAACAGACAGACGGCGCGTTCGTTCGGCCACAAACAGAAGCTCGCCGGACCGTCTGTGCCTCTGCGCGGTCAGTCGCTCCGGCAGCCCGCCCCCCCCCCCCCCCCCCCCCCTCCTGTACCCGTCTAATTATCTGGCGTGCGAACAACCGAAACTCTCAGAACCTGATCAGGACGAGAGCAACGCAGCCGCAAGCGCGAAGGCGAATCAGTACCCCGAGGTCCTGGAGCTTCTCCAAGATGAGGTCGACCTTGCGATTGGTGGCGGCCGCGTTTTCACTGGTCCTGGGGGGATGGGGGGATGAGGGGAGATGAGGGGGAGATGAGGAAGAGAGAAAAATACAGAGAGAGATTTTTTTAAAATCATCACTGCTTTCTGACTGGTACATGATACATGTAGTATTTCTCCACAGACAAAACTTCAGCTTTGCAACTCATTCTTTTCTGCCCAGGACAGAGCCAAGGGGTATTAGTGTAATTCTTCCCTGTGACTCGATAGGGATTGAGCATCTGAATTAGAGCCACAATGGAGGGGAATTCCAGGTTTTACCTGCAGTTCTACCCTGGAGATGGAAACTGGCGCAGGTTACAGGGCTAATCCTGGGCAGCAGGCTGCCATTTCAAAGTGTCCCACGGCTGAACTCTGAACTCACCCCTCCTTCAGGATGCTATAGATGGCTTGTTTCGTTCGCTCTTCCTTGCTGGTGACCTCTGAACTTTGACCCTGGTCCCTCAGCAGGTCAGGAGTAACCTTCAATTAAGATTGTGGGAGGGAGTCAAAGGTTGCTAGACACATTCCCATTTACAAGAATTCTGAGAGTCCTGTCTAAATTGATGTAATTGCATTCATAAAAATATTACTATTATTATTATTATTATTATTCAAATTATTTAAATTATTAAAATGTATTCATGCAGAGAAACATGGTGACAAAACTCCTCTCCCCCAGACCCTCACCTGCTTCTCTGTCTGGGCTATCTGTGGCGTCTCCTTGGCAACCACCCTCCCGACCGACCAACTAGAGGGGGGCGTGGAGGCCAGGGGGCGGGACATGGCTTTGCTGCTGGACCTGTAGCTCCGCCCCAGGCTGCTGCAGGAGGAGGCGGAGGAGGGCGGAGGGGAGGAGCCGTAGGGGTTGGGGACGGGCGAGGGGGAGGGGGAGGGGGAGGGGGAAGGGAGCGGGGGCGGAGCCAAGGCCTCCGGGACGCCGTCGTGGACGTCCAGGGCGCCGGGCTTCGGTCGGATCTGAGGCTTGGATCGGCCCCGCGGCGGGCCCACGGAACCACCATCGCCGCCGCCGCCGCCGCCAAACTTGCTGATGAGCCTGTTGATGGGGGCCAGGGAGTGGGTGTCCACGGCCGAGGAGGGGCCGTTGTCCAGGGGCGCGACCGGAGGGGGCGGGTCCGGGAAGGACTCGGCGGGTAAGCCCCGCCCCTCCCCTGCCCTGAGCCCCGCCTCCCCGTTGAGGGCCGCCTCCTCTCCTCCGCCCGCCGCCGCCGCCGCCCCCCCGTCCAGGGCCCCGTGGCTCCCCGAGCGCCCGTCCCCGGGGGGCCGCGCCACCAGGCCCCGGAAATCCGCCATGGTCCGCCTCTCCAGGAGGGAGTCCTGCGAGTGGGCGCGGCCCAGGGGCTGGGCGGGCGCGGCCCCGCCCCTCTCCTCCTTCCTGCGGGGCAGGCTGTAGGAGGTCGGGGGCGGGGCCGAGGCCGGGGGCGGGGCCTCGCTCTTCAGCTGCACCCCGTACGAGTCCCCCTTCTCGCCCTCCTTCAGGACCACGTAGGGCTGCCCGGCGATGCCCTGCACCCGCACCGCCACGCCGTACTTGGAGGTGGGCGAGGTGAGCGGGCTGCCCACGCCCCCCCCGCCCCCCCGCGGGCCCAGCGGGTAGCCCCCGCCCGAGTCCTGCAGGTCATTGATGAAGCGGATCTGCACGCCGTAGTCCAGCGGCGCCTTCCGCTCCGCTGAGAGAGTGCTCATCTCTGAGAGAGAGAGAGGGAGGGAGGGAGGGAGGGGTGGGGGGAGAGGGGGAGAGAGGGGGAGGGAGAGAGAGGGAGAGAGAGGGGGGAGCAGAGGGGGTGAGAGGGAGACAGAGAGAGAGGGAGAAGGGATGGGAGGGCGGGAGAGGGGGGAGAGAGAGAGAGGGACAGAGAGAAAGAAGACAGAAGGTAGAAAATAAAAACCAATTATATTATTATATTATATTATAAATAATAAAGCAGACAATGCTAGTATTAATGGCAGTTGGTGTAAATCTCTCTCTCTCACTCTCTCACACACACACACACACACACATGAACAAAGTTGAGCCCAGGAAGAAAATCTCTGTTGCAGGAATGCAGCTGTAAACTGGACCACTGTGTACTGAATGTGTCATAAAAATGTGTCTGTAAAGACAGACTCCTAAACAAACAGGATGTCCTTGCAAAGTATCAGAACCTGAAGCTGAAACACAAAAAACACAAAGCGAGGCACCAATCACAGACCTGGGAAAGATGATGCACATTACACAGTACCGTGAAGGAGAAAGCACACACACAAACACACACACGCGCACATACACATACACATACACACAGGAAGGAAACAAGCAGCAGTCCAGACAGAAGACACACCTTTGCCATTTCACCTCAGGCATTCAGACGGCTCTAGATCTTTGTGAACTTTGACCTGCACGAGTCATCATCTTTGACTCCTCCCCCCCACCCCACCCGCTGCTGCTGCTGCTGCTGCTGCTGCCCCCGTTTCTCTCGCTCCGCGAGCATCGTCTTTCATTTCACCCTCCTCTTCCTCTTCCTCTTCCTCCTCCTCCTCCTCCTCCTCCCCCCCCCCCCCCCCCCGCCTCTCCGGTCTCCCTCCGCACCGGGCTTCCCGTTCTCTCCCGCCATCCTCCGCTACGCTCTCACCATGGCAACACCACCCACAGACAGGGCCTATACGAAGTGGCCTTCACGTTCATTCACACCATTCACAAACCGTCAGAGTTTTAAAAGGGAAAAACTGCAGGTGCGGAAATGGCCTCTTCAAATTTAGTGATTAACGTCTCTTTCCGGTGCTGAGCGCCTCGTCCGTCGTGAACACCGAGGGGTTCGACCCCTGTGGGCGTCTGAGGGTCTGAACGCGAGGATTACCCAGACTCCTCGTCTTCGGACTCTGACGAGGTCATCGAGGCCAAGGGAAGGGAAGGGTAACAGCGATGCGAGCCTGCCTCTGTGTTCCAGCGCCAAAAGCAACAGGCTCGAAATCGCCGCTGTCTGAAGAACTCAACATTCCTCCCCATCTCGGATGAGAAGATTTTATGTATTCTGGCACCACCTCCAAAGTTCAGCCGAGGTGTATTAAAAAAAGACCAGACAACACTTACACAATAATTTCAGGCACTGTTGGGGAGAACCGGCAAAAAAAACAGTCTTAATAATGGAAGGCCTATTAACAATTTTTTCCCCCCTCCCAAACTCCTGGCCGCAAGTTGTCTGAAGTTCCCACGTCCATCCCCGTACCTGACCGTGAGCGTCCCTAAGGCCGTGACCCCGAGAAAGCCGTGCCGATTCGCTGAGACCTCCGAAGGCGGCGCTTCCTCTCAACTCCCCCCCCCTTAGCGCCTGAGCGCAGGATTCTGAGCACCGCTGAGCACTCGGGTTCAGGCTCGCTCGCGTCGGGCTAATCGCCCCGGGATAATCACCCTAAGAGGGAGCGAACGGAACGAACCCGCGCTTCTCAGAACGCGCGGCGTTTGTTTTTTTTGGTAAACGGGACAGGGCGCAGCTCTGTCGTCGTCTCGGTCGCGCTTGCCAAAAAAACGCGCCCGCGAAAAGCGCAGTTTCTCTTTCACGATCGACCTTCCGCCGCAACCTTCTGTGTGCGGAGTGTGCGGGTTCGTCTGGGAGGGGACCACTCAAACACAAAGGCCTCCTCAGTCCTGCTGTGTTTTCCGGATTTCCATCCATTCATCTATAGCCGCTTATCCTGGGCAGGGTTGGGGGGGGGGAGGGCGCGGACCCTGTCCCAGCATGCATTGGGCGAGAGGCAGGAATACACCCTGGACAGGCCGCCGATCTATCGCAGGGCAACGTTCTGGATTTCCGAAAAACAAAAAACAAAACCGCCCCCGGTTTATTGAATTTTTACCGATTTAACAGATTTTTCCCTCCAAAACACTGCAGTTAGATAGGCCGTATTCTCCAAATAGAAAACGCCCTTGGTTTTCTGGGTGGCTTTTAACAGAACTTGACGGTCGGGAGCTCCAGCGGTGGAGCTACTCACAAACGGAGCCTCGATGTTAAACATTTGAGCGCGTGAGTCGTGCACGGCGGCCTCTTCATGCAAAGCGGGGACGCGGAAGTTCGGTCTGGCGGCGATACGCGATGCAAATCAGGACCGGCGTTGAGGGGACTCTTCCTCCTCGGCCCGGACGCTCCCACCCACGCTCCTCCCGTGCGCTCGGGGGGCCGACAGCGATCCGGTCCGGTCAGGTATAAAGCAGTGACATCACAAAACCGGACCAATCAAAGACTACCTGTTGGTTTCACAGGCTCTCCTAGCTACCCGCAATAACGTTTTAACTTTACGACTGTAACCGAAAAGGTAATAAAATATTATTATTATTAACTTCACAATGCATTAGCGAAGCCCGGGTGAGGTGATTGGGCGGCTGAAGTCATGTGACTTCAGCACACTTCATTCATTTCATTACACTACATTCATTAGTGGAGAACATTCAGTAATCTCAGGAATACTAAAGCAATACATCACCAATGCACAGAAGGCCGGCCCATTCATAAATAAAAAGCGTAAAGTTTACCAAACAAACAAACCAGCAATTAGTACTGTAAGGAAAAGTAAACAGTACTGTAGACAGCCTATCTTTGCGCTGTTATACCTATAACAAAAAAATTACCCTAATCCAGAAAGGAAGGCGTCGGTGGTGCACTGGGGACTGTTCACTACAGGGCACTGATCAGAGGAGACAGTGAGCTTTATGAACAGGAGCCGCCGTCAAGATTATCAACAGATCAGCAAACCTGCGTTAGCCCTCTCCTTGTGTGTGTGTGTGTGTGTGTGTGTGTGTGAGGCGTGTATATGTGTGGGCTCGTGTATGTATGTGTGTATATGTATACGTGCACGTGTATATGTGCACGTGTATGTGCGTGTGTGTTTTATCAGGACGCTGTGGTTCCCTGTCTTTGGGAGTGTGTACGTCTGTGCAAGTACGTGTGTGTGTGTGGTGTATGTGTGTGTGAGCACGTACGTGTGTTATCAGGACACTGTGGCTCCCTCTCTTTGGGAGTGTGTGCGTCTGTGCAAGTACGTGTGTGTGTGTGTGTGTGTGTGTGTGTGGTGTGTGTGTGAGTGTGAGTGTGTGAGCACATACATGTGTTTTATCAGGACACCGTGAAGCAGGGTGGACTGGTTCTCTCAGAGGCAGTGTCTCAGCGGGTGGGGCCGTGCAGCTGATCTGAGATCAGTACGTCGTGCAGCTTTTCTGAGATCAGTATGAGCAGAGTGGCCGTACAGCTGATCTGAGATCAGTATGCGCAGAGGGGCCGTGCAGCTGATCTGAGATCAGTATGAGTGGGGGGGGGGGGCGTGCAGCTGATCTGAGATCAGTACGTCGTGCAGCTGATCTGAGATCAGTACAAGCAGGGGGGCCGTGCAGCTGATCTGAGATCAGCATGAGCAGAGGGGCGGGGCTGCATTCCCCAGCCTATTAACCACATGATGCGGAGAAGGAAACAGCCAAAAGAAAGAATGCTGGGAATGCACCCGCTCTTTCACTCTCTCACTCTCCCTCAGTCGCTCTTCATCCATTTTGCTTACTCTCTCTCTCTCCCGCCCTCCCGCCCTCTCTCCCTCCCTTAACTCTTACCCCACTCTCTCCTTCCATACACCCAAACATTCTTTTTGCTAATTCAGTTCGCCTAGTTCACGTGCTGCGCGTCCCAAACGCTTTGGTGTCAAAGAGCGCATTAAAAACGGAACGTTTACTCAGATACCTGTGTGAAACTAGCAAGACCCGACTGAACAGCTACGAGAAAAGGTGTGTTTGTTTATATTTACGCCAGAGCCAGAATTGACACCTTGCTGGGGCAGATTATATCAGATCAGATTCCATTAGATTAGATGACGGGGTGAGAGAGACAATGGCTGAGCCTTTGGAATTAGGGGCCAGAGCGGACGTTCAGGGCCAAAGTGTCGGGGGGGGGGGGGGGGGGGGGGAGCTACTGTACACAGCACTGTCCCCGCCGCAGGAGAGGAAAAACCAGAACTTCCTACAGAAAGAAAAAAAATAATAAAACCTGACAAACTGGAAAAACTCCTGTCTCCACTTTAAAAAGGGAGGCTCAAATGAAGGGGTGGGGGGGGGTGGGGGGGGAGGAATGTGAGGGTTTGAATAAACTGGCTGCTCCAGGTACAGTCAGACGGTCCTGCTCACCTGGTCATCCACGTCGCTGGGGGGGGAGGGGGGGGCTGTGTGCCGGTTTTGAGTTCCACCGATTATCTCCAGCTCGATCAGCCGTAAACACCAAGGCCGGTTGTTCACTCGTAGCCAAGACCACGGCGAAACGTTTCATATACAAATATAAAGACAACAAGGTCTTCGGCTGTCGAGAAATTTGACCAAAATGTCACAACATCCTCCAAATTGATTCGGCCAATTAAATTACCAAGAGGCCAAGGTGGCTTGAAATCTAGAAATGGAAACGGCCCCGATTTTCCACCCCAGCAGTAATCCCACTTATTAAAAGGATATTTAAAATCGCCCTCCCTGTCAGTCAAAGTCTTGTAACTAGGTCACGGTTATTTTCCCCTGAGAATGAACAGTGATGGTAAAGGGAGACTTCCGACTCAAAATGGGAGGAGCCACCACGTTCCAATCGACCAATCGCATTTTCGACTGTCGGCTGTTGACTGCTTCAGATGATTCAGCGATGAGACGGCACACGCCGGCTCGTCCTGCCGCAGACCGGGTTCTGCTGAGTCACGCTTCGATGGGAAGAGCCGCCTGTCGCGCCCTACCTGTCCGGGCCGCCAGCTTTCCGCCAGGTCGTCCTCGCTCCCGCGTACGAGAAGGACCAGATTCCAGCCGCTTGTCTGAGGCTTACATTACGTTACGTTTATTTAGCAGACACTTTTATCCAAAACGACGTACAAAAAGTGCATTTCATGGTCACGGACAACTACAAAACACAGGTTCAATGGAAGCACGATACTCAATTCGTACAGCTATTTCTAGCCAAGAACACAGTTCAGTTCAGTGAACTCTATGCTGACCTAACTTATGCCAAGCCAAACTAGGGAGAAGAACAAGCTACGATATTAGGACAAATACAAATTACCACAAAAGTGCTGGAATTGGGGCTACGTGTAACATGAGTGTCATGAAAGGGGGGGATTTAAAGTGAAATGATATAGAGAGCGGTGGCAGTCGGTCCAGGTACGGTCTGCAGAGATGCGTCTTCAGACCGCGGCGGAAGATGGGTAGTGAGGGAGAGGGTTCGAAGAGGGACAGGAGAAGACCGTTCCACCACCGGGGGGAGCTTGTGCGAAGAAGGGCGAAAGGGTGGAGCTTACGGACGCCGGCGCTCCGGACCACCCCCCCGCGGTCTCCGCGGTAACGGGGCGCTCCGCTGGCGGTCGCGCGCGTGCGCGGGCGCTTTAAAAGCCGCCAGCCAGATTTCCGTTCCCAGCTAGCTCAAAACAACAACCGCCGTCTGCAGTGTGGTTCACGGCAGCGGCCTCCTTCTCAGCTCTTGCTGTGCGGCTCTCCCCTTTCGCCGTAGCCTTGGGCCGTGTAGCCTGGCCTACATTTGCTGTGGAAGAGCCTTCGCCCATTACATTACATTACAGGCATTTAGCAGACGCTCTTATCCAGAGCGACTTACACAACTCTTTACATAGCATTTCACATTGTATCCATTTATACAGCTGGATATATACTGAAGCAATGCAGGTTAAGTACCTTGCTCAAGGGTACAACGGCAGTGTCCTTACCCGGGAATCGAATCTGCGACCTTTCGGTTACAAGCCCAGTTCCTTACCCACTGTGCTACACTCCGTCCTAGCCTAGCCCAGCCCAGCCCACCTTCCAGATAAACGTACGGTGTGGCAGACACCTGGCCATCGGGACGGCATGCTGAGGTCTGCCTGACGGGGTCTCTACAGGTGTGCAAATCCGGACCGGGACCATTATGGCTTTCCAGGCATAACCCTTTGACAAGTAGGCTAGGTTTCTTTTTTTTGGAATGCTTTCTTCAAGACTCCAGAGTCAGTGTTCTAGAACTCCATCGCTTTTCCCATTACCAGTGGCAACTGTTACATAAGCATTAGAATGTTCAGTTGAGAACATTCCACTAACGTATCTGTAAACTTACACCATAGAGGGTTGGAAGGGCTGCATTGCTGGCCAGTGTGGGGGTTGGGGAAACAGCAGTTTAATTGGTGAACTCGCGGTAATAATTACCCGAATCGAGCGGTTAAGCACTCCATTGGTCTGAAACCTTGGAGCAAGGTCAGAACCCCAACCCCACGTCCCACCCCACCCCACCCCACCCCACTTCTGAGGACTAAACTGCTTAAACAGGCACACAAAGATGTACAGTCACACACGTATTTATGCGTACACACACACGCACACACTCAAACATGCACACGCACAGACACGTGCACACACACAGGCTTGCACACGTGCGTACACGCACACGTGAACACATGCACACACACACATACACATATATACACACACATAAGTACACACACACAGACACACCCCCCTCCATCACAGCCTCCTGTTAAGAGTGTCCAGTGAGGAATGTCATCGGACAGGACAGGTTTAAAACCCCTCCCCCATCTCCTCCTTGTTCTGGTTCTCCCTTTCGCCCCCCCAAGTCCTGTAGAGTTCCAGGGTCACACAACTTCCCTCCAGCTTAAACTGATTAAAAACGAACAATTTAACCATTTAAACAGTCAGGGATTTGGATGAAGCAACCCAAAGTCAGTCAGATCCTTGCAGTCCCCACCCCCCAAGCACTGTATACTGTTACAGATCACAAGGCACAAGGCCATATGGAATGCTGCAAGGCTGTTCGTCCATCTGTTGCTAGCCATCTTTGCATAAGAGATGACTGAAACGTATCCAAGTGGCAACAATTTACAGCGGAATTTTAAAAATAAATAAAAACTTTAGTAGATGGTGGAACATGCAAGTGTTCCATGCTCCAAACACAAATACTTTTTAAAAATTGTTTTCATATATTGTCGGTATCCCTTTTGGATTTTAATATAACAGGCTATCTTTACTGTGGTCTCAAAAAAAGATCTGGGAGTACGCAGCACGTCCTATGTGGCGTTGACATGAATTCATAATTTCTTGAGCTTGTTCATATGCCTTGACTCCGGGAACAAATTTTACCACGGTGTAGCAGAGACTATAGATATACGTGGACGTAAGGACATATGTATTCGTTCAAACGTGCATGGCCCCACTGTCCCTAAAACAAATTACACAGTTAACAAAATTTAGGGCTGGATTTGAGACACACCATGCGTAAATTTCACTCGTCGGCTGTCCAATGCACAATGAATACCGCTCCAACAATGCGCCAAACTAAGCGTCCCAGGCTAATAAATATGTAGCCCGAGTGGCATTCCTGAACCGCGCGTGGCCACGGAGGGCCATCTCGGGGCAATTACCATTCTCTCGAAATTGCGTCACTCCCTCAACTATTCAGTATCGGTTCAAGCGAAACCTGGTACACACACACACACACACACACAACGAGCTTATACGTTTTGAAGTGCGTCGAACAGTCGGCCAATTGTTCTGCGCTCAACAGTCTGCCTAAAAGATCATACATAATTAGCAAGCTAGCGTTTGCATACGCGTTTGAGCATCAAATTAGAGCCCGATGTGTTCGCGCAATTTCGTTACTATAGTATCATACTTTGTCAAGATAACTTAAAGCCATCTAGAGTAACACAAACACGACTGAATGATAAACAGACTTGAAAGCACATTTTTGATGCAGCGTAGAGTGTAAATTTATTACAACAAACCTCACTAATGATAAGGTCTAATAGCCCGGTGTGTTCACGGAATAGCCTGGGTACCGACGGCGTCTGCGACAGGTTCAGACCAAGCAGTTCAAAAGAGCCACAGGTGTTACACCTGCTCAAATGCAGAATCTTTAACAGACGCTAGCAGCGCAGCAGCCACTCGGAAAATTAAAGGTTTGTCCATTTATTGTCACCCTGAGAGTGACACAGACCATCATCACCGAACGGTCTGACAGCGAAGAGAAAGATGTAGCTGCTAGTTCACTATATAAACATCGTAGGCGTGTTAGCGTACCTGTGACAAATGTCGATTCTCAAACGCTTATTGAGCTGTGGTTCTCGTCCCCGTTGCTTTGGTCCTGATCGATAAATTTAAAGGTATTTTCAAGTATGCCCAGACGTTATAGGGGGGAACAGAAAAATAAGGATTACATTATATGGCTTCGGGTATAGGCTAATTCCACTTTCAGTAGAAATGCAAATTATCCTCCTCGCACAACCTGTTACCTTTTAGACAAATAGCCTGAGGCCCACCCACCGAATAATCCCATTGGCTGACATCACATTTATAGGTGGTACCTGAACGCGCACTCCTTTTCTCGTATTGGTGGCGTTAATATGCCAATCTAGTTTTTTTTTAAGTTTGTGTCCAGGTCCCCAATTGGTTTACTTACCTGTCAATCAAATATATTCTTTTTTTTTACACCACGGACCTTATTTTTTATAGGTGAGTTGTATTTTTTGGCGAGAAAAATAATACATTACAAAAAGAGCGACACAATAAATGTTAGTTTACCCAAATTGCCTTGTACTAAGGCGGTTTTGTGATCTATTTATGGTCACGGAGATACAATTAGGAGGACAGGAAAAGAAAAGTTGTTCACGTTAAGAAGCCTATACGCAGCCACACGTAGCAACGCCCGAGGGGCAAGGGGTGCCGAGGAATGTTTTCAATACCCTTTTCAATTTTTTTACCTTAAAATATATAGGTAAAATATCAGGATATAGACAAGTCGGATTTATTAGGCTGGTAATATCAAAATATACTTGTCCTGGTCCTCAATGTCACATTTACAGTGCCTTTGGGAAGTATTCAGAACCCTTCACTTCTTCCACATTTTGTTACATTACAGCCTTATTCGAAAATTGATTATATTCATTTTTATTCTCATCAATCTACACACAATACCCCATAATGACAAAAAGCGTAAACAGGTTAAGAAATTTTTGCAAATTTATTAAAAATAAAAAAAACTGAAATCACATTTACATAAGTATTCAGACCCTTTACTCAGTACTTTGTTGATGCACCTTTGCCAGTGATTACAGCTTTGAGTCTTCTTGGGTATGACGCTACAAGCTTGGCACACCTGTATTTGGGGTATTTCTCCCATTCGTCTCCGCAGATCCTTTCAAGCTCTGGCAGGTTGGATAGAGAGCGTTGCTGCAAAGCTATTTTCAGGTCTCTCCAGAGATTTTCGATCGGGTTCGAATCCAGGCTCTGACTGGGCCACTCAAGGACATTCACAGACTTGTCCTGAAGCCACTCCCGCGTTGTCTTGGCTGTGTGCTTAGGATCGGTGTCCTGTTGGAAGGTGAACCTTCGCCCCAGTCTGAGCTCTCTGGCGCAGGTTTTCATCAAGGATCTCTCTGTACTTTGCTCCGTTCATCTTTCCCTCGATCCTGACTAGTCTCCCAGTTCCTGCCGCTGAAAAACATCCCCTCAGCATGATGCTGCCACCACCATGCTTCACCGTAGGGATGGTATTGGCCAAGTGATGAGCGGTGCCTGGTTTCTTCCAGACGTGATGCTTGCCATTGTGGCCAAAGAGTTCAATCTTGTTTCTCATGGTCTGAGAGTCCTTTAGGTGCCTTTTGGTAAACTCCAAGCTGGCTGTCATGTGCCTTTTCCTGAGGAGTGGCTTTCCGTCTGGCCACTCTATCATAAAGGCCTGATTGGTGGAGAGCTGCAGAAATGGTTGTCCTTCTGGAAGGTTCTCCCATCTCCACAGAGGACCTCTGGAGCTGTCAGAGTGGCTATCGGTTTCTTGGTCACTTCCCTAACCAAGGCCCTTCTCCCCCGATTGCTCAGTTTGGCCGAGCGGCCAGCTCTAGGAAGAGTCCTGGTAGTTCCAAACTTCTTCCATTTAAGAATGATTCATCAGGACCTTCAATGTGGCAGAAATCTTTTTGTACCCTTCCCCAGAACTGTACCTCGACACAATCCTGTCTCGGAAGTCTATGGACAATTTCAAGACTTCATGGCTTGGTTTTTGCTCTGACATACACTGTCAAATGTGGGGACCTTATAAAGACAGGTGTGTGCCTTTCCACATCATGTCCAATCAATTGAATTTACCACAGGTGGACTCCAATCAAGTTGTAGAAACATCTCAATGGAAACAGGGTGTACCTGAGCTCAATTTTGAGCAAAGGGTCTGAATACTTATGTAAATGTGATATTTCAGTTTTTTTATTTTTAACAAATTAGCAGAAACTTCTAAAAACCCGTTTACACTTTGTCATTATGGGGTATTGTGTGTAGATTGATGCGAATAAAAATGAATTTAATCAATTGTAGAATAAGGCTGCAAACAAAACAAAATGTGGAAAAAGTGAAGGGGTCTGAATACTTTCCAAAGGCACTGTATATTTAGCCGCAGATAGCAGGTATTCTATCTGGAAAGGGCTAGAATTGTAAACCTTTAGTGAATAGCAGGCTTTGAAATGGCACTTACGGTCAGACAAAGATGCACAGGAACTGCAATAGTGTCCTGGTTTTGTGGGTGTTCTGACCCTAAGTTTAATCAAATAAAGGCATACTAAATAATAAAAACACAAATACAAGTACAAAAATGATTCTCTTTACTTCAGTTCAGTACCTTTTTTCCCCCCCCAGGAGTGACTGTTCCCACTGGTACCACCAGAGGGAAGCAGAACAGAGATCACTGAACAGCACAGATGTCAGTACAAAAAAAAAAGAAGAAAAGCCAAAAAAAAATGAGGCTTTGGACAGAAATCGTGGGGGAAAAAAAACAAAACAAAAAAAAACAATAACCATTAAGCTATTATAAACATCCCCTGCCATGACAGTAATCTGATAACGGACACTTTTAGCTCAGAGCAATTTGGTCTTCAAGGCCGTGAGAGCATGTCAACTCACCGTGTTGGACTGTATACAAACTGAACACTACAGGTCGGATGTGGCACAAGAGCACTACTCACTACACGGATGTGAATATGGTCAGCACTGAATTCACCGCTCACCTACATCAACCGACTACGAGCAGGTGACTCAAATGTAACATAAAATTGTTTTTTTGTTTTGTTTTTAAGAAGCAGGGAGTTTCAGTCCAACCTCCTCAACAGACTCCAGCATTACAAGTCGAGCGGAACGATATATTTTTTTGGATAATTTTCAGTATCTACACGTATTCATACAGCAAGGTAGTCTCTGGGAGGCATCGGAGGTCTGTGAGAAAGTCAGGTACAACGAGAGGGCTACCCAGGTGTCCTTTGGAGTCTCCTGGCAGAGCATCATGGGATTTGGAGTGTGGGGTGGGTGGTGTCTGAGGACAGCACTCAGAATCTCGCCGTGAAGCACACGGTTGGTTCAGTATGTCAACGCTGTCACCGGGGGCATCGGTGTCAGTCGGTGAGGCGGCTGCGTGAGGTAGTGAAACTGGTCAGTGCTTGCCGGTCAGTGCGTTTTTTTTTCCCCGTGGGTCACTGCCTCTGGTCCACGGGTATACAATGTCAGTTGACGTATCGGAACTGAACGGGGAGAAAAGTTCACCCAGTCAGTCAGCATTAAGTCCTCAAACGTACTTGTGTGTGTGTGTGTATGCCATATGCCTGTGCATGCATGTGTATGTCATACAGAAAAGGGACATGTCAGTCAACAGCCGTTTAAAGAAAAAAAAAAAAAAAGGTTCTTGTTGCGTAGTCAGACGGGCAGGGGGTGGCAAAGTTTGGTTGACAGCCAATCAAAAGATGAGGTTTCTGTCCGAAGGTAGACGGCGAGTCGTTTCGGTCTGTCCCCCGATCCCTCAGTGTCTCTCTCTCTCTCTCTCTCTCTCTCTCTCTCTCCAGCTCTCAGCCCTCGTTGGCCGCCACCAGCTGGCCCATGCCCTGCCGCACGTAGACGGCCTGGATCTCCTTGGTCTTGAGGCAGAAGTCGCAGGCCCAGACGGCGGCGCTCTCGCGGGTCAGCAGGCCGTAGGCGGGCTCCGTCAGGCCCGTGCAGTCGCGGTGGAACCACCGGTGGCAGGACGCCTCGCACAAGATGGCCTCCTGGTCGTCGTGCACCTCGGACAGGCAGAAGCCGCAGGGGCACACCATCCCCCCGCCCAGCTTCGGGGGCCCGGGCCCCGGGCCGGCGGAGGAGGGGGCGGTAGGGCCCGGCGGCAGCGGGGACTGGGTGGTGGGGGTCGGGGTGGAGTTGGAAGGAGGGTTGGGGTTGTTGGAGGGGGCGTTGGTGTTGCTGCTGTTGGTCATGTTGGCCTGGTTGGCGTTGGGCGGCTGGCTGGGCATGGAGCCGGGCACCGACGCGCTGTTCTGCTGGCTGTAGGGGGCGGGGCCGGGGCCGGGGGCGGAGTTTGGGGGCGTGGCCTGTTGCTGCTGCTGCTGCTGCTGGGCTGGGTTTCCGGAGGGGGCGTTGCCGGAGTTTGGAGGCTGCAGCGGATTGGAGGGCTGCTGCTGCTGGGGCGGTTGCGGTCCGTTGAGGGGACCAGTCGGGGAAGAGTTAGGGTTGGGCTGGGGTGTGGCCGAGGGGGGCTGATTCGGGGTGTTGGGATTCTGCTGCTGGATGTCGGGGTGGCCTGGGAACCCGCCGCCTCCGGGCTGGGGGGCCTGGGGACCGGAGGAGGGTGGAGGCCCGGGGGTGGAGTTATTGGGAGGGGGCGGGTTTAAGTTGGGCGGCTGCTGCTGTTGAGAGGGCGGCCCCGACTGCGGGCCCCCTCCTCCTCCCCCTCCCCCAAAGTTTTTCCCGTCCTCACTCCCCGGGGGGCTGGGGCCTGGGTAGGGCCCGTCCTGCGAGGGGGGAAACTGCCCCGGCGGGGGTAACCCCGGGAGACCCCCCACCATGTTCCCGCCCCCTCCTCCTCCTCCCATGCCGCCCATCAAGTTGATCCCGCCCGGCATTCCGCCCATGGGGTTGAGGGCCCCGTGTGGAGGCCCTCGGGGCCCCGCCCCGCCAGGTAAAGGCGGGCTGTTGAAAGGGTGATTGCCCCCCTGTCCGTGCTGGGGCTGCTGCGGGGGCATCCCGAATCGGGGGTGAGGCGGACCCCCACCTCCCGGACCCCCCATGCCCCCGGGGGACAGCATGGGGTTGAATCCCGGGCCGGGGTGCATGGGCGGGCTGAAATTTGGGGGCAGGTTAAACTGAGAGGGCCCCCCCGGCGGGAAGCCGCCGCCCCCTCCCCCACCACCCCCGCCGCCAAACCCCGGGATCCCGCCGAACCCCAGCTGGTGGTGTGGCCCCGCATTGGGGGGCGGGGGCCCAAAGGGGGGTCTGCGGTTGGGCTGCCCGCCCCCTGGGCCGCCGGGACCTCCCATGAACCCCATGCCCCCGCCCATCCTGCCCCCGCCTCCGTAACCCCCTCCTCCTCCGCCCGCTCCGCCCGGGCTGGGCAGGAAGGGGGCTCCTCCAGGGCCGCCCGCCCCACCGGCGCGCGAGGGGGGGCCAAAGTCATCGTCAAACGGGTTGGAGGCCACCAGGTGGTCCACCATGGGGGTGGGAGGGGGCGCAAACTCGGAGAGGTGGGAGAACGCTGCCCCCTTTACAAGTGGGAGAGAGACATGACAAAAAGCGAGAGTGGGGGGGGAGGATAAACACAGTTTGGGAGGTCGTGGAAAGGAAAGGGAAAGGAAAAAAGGAAAGAAGAGAAGAAGGCAAATATTAGTCATGATAAAAAATTAAAAAAACAATACAGCATTGGAACGAGATGGGATTCAATGATGACGAACAGCCAGTTGCTCTGTGCGAGAGCGCGTGCAGACTGCAGCCGCTCACTGCAGTTTGCAGGAACGTCGCATCGATCGGCAAAGGCATTACCTGTGCGTTTGATTTCCGCTTCTTTTTCTCCGGGCTCTTCATTTGTGAACCTAAGGGAGAAGCAGAGGAAACACACGAAGGAGATCATCGGCAAAACTACCATCTTTTACTTTATAAAATAAAAAATTTTAAAAAAAGATTCTCTCATTTATTGACACACAGAAACCGTGCCAGAGGGGCAGAAGTCAGCCTGTAGGCTACTTGAAACGATCGCATTCCGGGGCAGAAACGGCGTCTCACAAAGTATGCTACAGCCAAATTGCGGTCAGACCCCGGTATTTATTTTATTTGTTTCGGAAAGCAGAGAGGGAAACCAGTTTGCCCGAGCCCTCAATCTCGCCATTATCCCAACATTACTCTTACTTTAGTATACCAAGCAGAGACGGTACGATTTCGGTTTCTGAATACTTCATTCGCATAGCAACTGTACCCGAAATTGCATGTTTACAGGCAAACCACAACGACAATAAGGGAACGGGTACACGTGAACAGTTGAGTTACGTACGTACGTACATACACACATACATACCCCTGGGAGATGGGAAGTTCTTGACAGACAAACAAAACAAAAGGGGCCATATAGACAAAGTGATGGACGGAAAGGCAAAAAATAAAAAAGACAAACAGGCAAAATGACAAAGCGAGACTTGTAGCTACACAGAGAGCGACAGTACCTTCCGGACAGGCGGGAGATCGAGAATGGACAGATAGCTAGGCAGATACGAAGTCAGTCAGACAGCCAGACAGATTGCCAGACAGACCCATTGGAAAACAGACAACCAGACAGTCAGGTGCATACAGACGAGAAGAGATATTAAAGAAATGTCATATCACATACAGGGTAGAGACTGGCGGGCACAAAAAGCCTACCTTTGCCTCGTTTTCCTTGACCTTGTCCCGCCGGTAGCCTCCCAGATTCGGCAGCCATTAATATGACTGTCGGTGCGGTGCCATGCCACCGTTCACATACAAAGAAAAATGTGAGAAGCGAAACAAGTGCTCTTCCAGTTAATTCAATAACGGTTTGGATGATCACGAAACCGAACTCCGGTCAGTTCCAAAATCCCAGGATTCAGATTTCGTTTTTTTTTTTTGTTCCTTGGTGGCGCACGTTTCAGCTGTCACAAGCTCACTAACGGGTCCAGTTCTGTCTCCCGAGATGCTAGTCGTGTCCGATCTTAGAAGCCGGGCCTGTAATTGTAATTAGACAATAAGATCTGTGCTAAAATAAAGCTGGAGTCGTCAGCAACCGGAGAATAGGAAGGTGAAACAACGTTGCTAGCTGGCTACAGAAACACTCCCCCTCCTAAAACATGATCGCTAACAGATGTGCAACTAGCACGACAGCTAACAAGCTATTGCCCCAAACATCGCTGCACAGCTGCGGGTATGACTGATTAACGGATAGGTGCAATTGTTAACTGGGATGCTGTGAACTACTAGCTGCGGTATTTGCGTTAACATTTAAAATCTACCGACGGGTTAAAACAGTTAGTCTAGCCAACGCTTTGCCCAATTCAACGTAGCTAGCTAGCCTTGCGTTTGCTCGCCAGCTATGGTTGGCTGTCTAACGTTAGCTCGACTCTATGTTTCTGTGCATCTCCCTCGTCCGATGCTTACTCTGGGGTCCGTTACCCGGGCCGTTCCTTGTGGAGATAGCCAGTGCACCAGCGTCACGACGACAACCGCGTTATGCTCCGAGAAAACTACAAATGTAATCGATCCCAAAGCTGGGAATCAACCATAGTCTTACTCCGGCCTACTGTCGCCGCTGGACAAAGAGAGACCGACTGGGAGAGACGCGCACCCGGGAAGGTTACAAGATGGCAATAACATGGGGGAATCTTTCTATTGTTGCTCATTGGCTATCGGGAAACACATATTTTACGGCAACGACCAGGTCCGTTTTTATACACTGCAACGCAACACTGTTAATTTAATACCGTACTCAGGATATGCATTTCTTAATACTTTATTATAAATAATGGCCATTTCTTCCGTAAGTGGTAGATCAGTCGAGAACAGTCCACTTTTAAACGTGGGAGGAGGGGTGACAGAACAGCTCTATCTTATGAAACTACACGTCCGGCAATCCTAGCGTGAGTCACAGGAAATCGTAAGTTAGTGGTTACGTTTTCGTTTGATAAACGAAACGGACGTAGTAATTATGTATTTCAGGTATCAATGAAGAGGAAAATTCAAAGCCACAGCTCCCACTCGCATCTTATACGTATGGCACATACTGGAGTCTGTGATTGGTGCGCCTGCGCAATACATGATTGCCGGGATATGTAGTTTAATAAATAGTTTTAATAATGTGCAACCAAAAACCTGCGTCCAATGCTACCTCTATTCTATTCGCTACTGACAAGCTCTGTTCTGCGGGCTCTTTAGTGCATTTTTAAAAATCCAATTTTGGCACCACAGTCCACATGGCTACCATCCTAGAATAGTTTAACAGACCCTATATCAACATACACAGATGAAAATAGAACTACACTCATATGTGTGTTTAAGTGCATTCAAATACAGCAAATGCGTACATTTATCGTAATGCTTGCAGCAACTGTTTTATGGATGGCATTGTTTTTTACGTGGATATACTCTCAGTGGCCACTTTATTAGGTGCACTTGATAACGCAAGAAGCACGCTCCTACAAACAGGGAATAATGTATATAAGGAATAATTAGATCAAACATTACAATGGGTGGTCAAAGCGTGATCTAAGTGACTTTGACCATGGTATGATTGTTGGTGCCAAGATATGGTGGTTGCAGCATTGCACAAAAAGTTGCCCTCCTGGGATTGTCACACACTAGTCTCCACAGCTCACACAATGTTGCAATAAAGGAAAACATTCAGTGAGTGGCAGTTCTGTGGGCAAAAAAAAAAACCTTGTTTAAAGGGGAGAGGTGAGAAGAGGATGGGCAGACTCCTTCAAGCTAACAGAAAGGCCATACATACTGAAACAGCAGCCTTTTACGACAGTGATCTAAACACTATTAGACCTCTTAATACCACCTGAACATGATTTGAATGCCACAGCACACCTAAGCATTGTTGCTGACCATGTGCATCCCTTCGCCACAGCCTACCCTTTGCTAAACAGATACTGTTTAGTTTACTTCAATGGCCTGGAGACGGTCTCCGGATCTCAATCCAAAAGGGAAATAATATGTAAAAAAAAAAGAATGATAATGACCAGGAAGAAGTTATGCCAAATAAATCATATTTTTACGTTATTTTCGCACATTAATTTCTATATTTTAAGTCTCTTCTCACCACCCAGCCCCCCCACCCCCCCACCCCCCCACCCCACCCCAAACAATACAGTACACCCTCCCCCCCTCTCCTCCACCTATTCTGCTTCATCTCTCCGCCAGAGTCAGAAAGTCGCTTGGTCTGATCGCTCCGGGAATGGGATCTTGGACAAGAGTCAAGATAAAAATTACCTTTAGGCGAGTCTATCCGTTCCAAATACTTTTCTTAGTTCTGCGAGAATAACGAGAAGATAAAAGAACAAACGAAAAAAGACAGATAAAAAAACGAATGGAAGAAAAAGAGAAGGTAGTGGGGAATAACTGAAAAGAAAGACAGCTACAGGTCTATGGGGCACAAATATTTAAGAAACGATTTTATAGGCTGCACGAGCTTTCTCAGCTGCTCCAGTGAAGGGGAAAACTACTTTCTTATAATTAATGTTAAACCGGTAAACTAAAACATTCTTCCAAATATTGCAAATGCTGATGCGCTAACCATTAATATCGCGGTATAGCCTATGCGCACTATTTTACTACAAAACAATAGATAGGTTGGCTAAACTGTTGTTCAAAGCAGAAAGACTTTGATAATTGGGGTAACCGTAAAGTTATAGGTTTAATTCCATAGAAATATAAAAGTTGGAAGAAGTGTTTCTGTGACAGGGTATACGGTGGCTCCTGAAAGCCTGTGTCAGCGCGTGAGAGTGTATGGCGTTGAGGAGCGATCGAGAAGCGGAACTTCTCACTCTATACGAATAAGCGACGATGGCAAAGTGGTTCAGAGATTTTCCCATAAATCTCAAGAACGGTACCGACAGGATCCGCTCAGCCTCCGAGTCGAGTTCTCAGTCTCGAGCCAAACCCGGACTGGCAGCCGGGTTAGGCACTAAAACTGGCAGCACCAAAGGCAGTCCGCGCAAAAATTCTGGAGTCGAGGGTGGCAGCGCTAGTGGGGTGGGTTCGCTTCTCTCAGGGAGAAATAGGAAAAATTCGGCTATAGAACTGGGGCGGAATGGAACTACCGGCGGAGGTTCGATGAAAGATGGAAAGGTCTGGGATAGCTTTATCCCGGGAAAGAGTCGGAAAAACTCAAAGGCAGAGTCTGGATTGGAAGAGCACCGGTCACTTAAAAGTTCGAGTTCGGCGAACGCCTACATCAGCCGGCTGATAAAGTTAGACAAACAGGACAAAAACCCGAACTTCAGCAGTGGCACCGGTGGTCTTGCTGGACCTGAAACGGAGAAAGGAAATACTGCTTGTAGAACAGAGACGGTGAGTGGCATAAACGTTCCTTTAATTTGGGATAAACTATTGTAACGGGGGATTATTGACTTCACAAACAGGTGCAGATTTGGCACTGCGTCATCTCGCATTATTGAACGGGGAAACTTTTTAAAATAATTCCCTTGCCTACTTCCCCCCGGATTTAAGATTAAATTGCGCGTTACACGGACGCCACAACAGTGTAATTTAGTCCGGGATAATCTAAACCACCTATAGGAAGCGCACTTGACTCTACTAAACTTGTAATCAAACCAACAAGTTCCACGGGGCTACTGTTGGTTACGGCCTGTTTAATGTTTTAGGTGTTCAGTTCATTTCGATTTTAAGAAGAACTTATCCCACCGATGATTTGTGCCACAATTGTCAATACACTTTATCACCATTGTTAACACGTATTTGGCGTGGTGGTAGCATAGCCTTAGTTTTAATATTTGCAGTATGCTCATGCTGTCAGAGGGTTTGGGCGTTGTGGGTTTTGTCACAGTAAAAACCATTGAAAAGTTGAAGTCATGAAAGTCGATATTGTTGCGTTCGCCCCCACCCTCCCTCTTTGTCTCTCCTTCATTGTATCTACCCCTCCCTGTCTGCCCCCTGTCTCTCTTAACCTTCCTTTCTCACTCTCTTTCCACACCCTCCTAACCACTGCCACCAACTCTCTTTTGAATAGGAACCCGTTTTCAAAATCAGCCTAACAGTCATAAACTGCGTTAGCCTTGCAGAAGTAGCAGAAAAAAGATTTCAGCCTTTGTCTCTTTCTCTCTTATTTTTCCTAATCCCTTTTTCCCATCTCACCTCCTACCCCCAACCATGAAACGCATACACACTCCTCTTCCTCCTCATATGTTCCTTCTTTCTTTCAACCCCCCCGGTGAAGCCTATCAGGTTCTTTAAAGAACAGTGTCACCTGACACTCAGGTGTTAACCTTGTCCAAGGCAGAGGCCTCTGGCTATACTTTGATAATACAAAAAAAAAAGAATGGCAGGGAGAGGGTGTGTTAAAAAAGAAAGATAAAGGAGAGGGGAAAAAGAGAAGAAGAGGAGGTGGTGGAGTTTGAGGGGTGAGGAGTACGCTACACATTTCTAGCTATGCATCATCGCATTCTCATTTTATCTCTGGTGACTTCGAGGTGATCATTAGATTACAAAAACCACAACTTGATTATTGTTTTTTTTTTCTTTTTTCTTTTTGTAAAGCATCACACATTTTGCGATAGGCCTGTAGACGGTTCTGTGGCACTTGATATCAGTGTTGAGAAGTCATCCAACCAGACAGGGCTATTTGCGTAGCGCGGTGGGGGGATGTCACGTGATTCGTCAGCCATGACGATGCTGTGGGAAACGCCACAGGCTGCAGTGGGACACCACTTCATTTGTTTTAACTGTTCGGAGACTTTGGAGTTTTTCGGAATTTTCCTTTTTGCTTCTTCAGAATTCTAAGTCAGTGTTCTAGAATGCCACTGATTTTAGAATTCCCAATAGTGATTGTTACGTCAGAATTAGAATGTTCCATTAAGAAAATTCTAATCACATATTTGTGATCTTACGAGTTAAATGGTTAATCCTACAGAAAATTGGGAATGTAGGTGTGTAAGCCCAGTCAACTGTTTACTAATCCATATGAAGAGATGTTCAACTGTGGGACAACATCCACAAGGACTGGCCTTTGATTGATTTTGCATTTCCTGTAATGGTGCAACGCATGATGGGAATTATTACACTGACAGGAAAAACTCACAAATTTTGTTTTGCCACCGAGTATCGTTAGGCACACGAGATGTGGCTGCATTGGACATTTTCCGTTAATGCAGATTTGAAAAAAAAAGTATAAAACAAATGACTTAACGAAGAGCTCGGATGCTGTGCTGAGTGTGAAACAAACGCTCAGACAAACAAACGTTGGAGGGAAGTGCGCCGTGAGAACG
>NC_049208.1:48782732-48790682 GCF_013347855.1 Anguilla anguilla
GCTGTCAGAGCTTCCTGTTGGCCCCCAAGTGTCAATAAAACTGGTTCAGGGCAGACTGAGACACATCCTGGTGCCAAACCGGAACCAAGTCGCTCCGCTTGTTTACATGGCTAGTTTACTTTCAGTTCAGCGCCAATGCGTCAGTCCGTCTCAACCCTGTTTCATGAACGCTGGTGTCTCCTGAAGGTCGAGCGAGGCCTTCAGGGTAGACTTCAGAGAGTCAGCCACTGCCTCACCCACAGCCAAGCACGCCTGAGGCTGACTGGTAATCAGCCCAGGTATCTCTGAGCAACAGCACACCACAGGATGTGCCAAAATGTATCATTTGCCTATAATTTGTGTGCTGTATTTACATGCTTTCGTTTTCTGCCTTTTTCTATCCCCCTCTCTCTCTCTCTCTCTCTCTCTCTCTCTCTCTCTCCCCCCTGTCCTCCAGCTCAGTTTGAGGGTGTGGAGCGCCCCGTCCCGACCAAAGACGACCCCCCCCATGCCGGGCGCCAGCAGCACCCGAGGCAGAAGAGCTGGAACCAGAAGATCCTCAAACCCTCGCCCCCCCCTCTCTCCTCGCCTGGCCCCGCGTCGGAGGCGGAGTCTGCGAAGGTCGACCCCACCCTTCCGTTGGAGAAACAGAGGTGAAGCGGGAAGCCTGTGACAGCTGAATGCTCAACTCTGATTGGCTGGGAGGTTTGCATTGTTTGTCCATGTAGGCTGTGCCTGGTTTGAAGTTTCGCCGACAAAAGCTTACTTACGGATCTAAATTAGTGCGCGCCAACGTGCTGACTCGATACGAAATATAAAATGGCCAGTAAATTGCGGTGACCTTGTTAAAGAACTTTAAATGTGGAGACATTTCACCATAAATCATTTTTTGATGGTAAACTGACCCCACCTGCTAACAATATGGTCAAGAGAAAAGTTTCAAATGTAAGAGGTGAAGCGGGAAGCCTGTGACAGCTGAATGCTCAACTCTGATTGGCTGGGAGGTTTGCATTGTTTATCCATGTAGGCTGTGCCTGGTTTGAAGTTTCGCCGGCAAAAGCTTACTTACGGATCTAAATTAGTGCGCGCCAACGTGCTGACTCGATACGAAATATAAAATGGCCAGTAAATTGCGGTGACCTTGTTAAAGAACTTTAAACGTGGAGACATTTCACCATAAATCAATTTTTGATGGTAAACTGACCCCACCTGCTAACAATATGGTCAAGAAAAAAGTTTCAAATGTAACGTCAACCTTATCGCGATATCTGTCTACTGTCCCGGAGAAATCTGCCGTGGTTCATGAGTGACGTATCGAACGTGCAGCCACGCCTACTTTCAGTGTAGGCGCAACTCATAGCTGCATCAAAAATATTTACTTACAGAAGTGCTTTCAGTTTCAGTACAATTCACAGCCGCATATTTTATCAATAAAAACTCAAGACCAAGAACTGCCGTTCGCCCGATTGACTTCTTGCGTATAGTAACTATATACAAAAACACTTGGAGCAGTTTGGGTTTGTAACATGTTTCCTTGAGATTTTTCAGGCATCTGCAAGACTTTTTTTTTTTTTTTTTCAAATTTTAAGGCCTTAAACTATTTCTAATAACAAACATAATGAACCTAACCCAGTCTCACCAATGTAGTTTGTACTGTGTGTATTTTCAAATAACAATGTGCTGAAAGTTAGCCTTGCCCTTACACTCCACTGGTCTGGAGCAAAGCACACATTTTAAATTTAAGGTTGCTATAGAATTACAACTGCAATCGTTTGGCCCTGCTCCCTCTCCACTACGCCAGTGTTGTGTTTGTAAAGATAATTGCTAGGCGCTGAGGTTTTCCTGTCATGATTTGCTCCGTGGCACCTTTGCTCAACTTGATTTGAGTGCGGTTGTGTCCCTTGTTGTTTCCATCGCTGTTGTTTTTTTTTTCACGTGCCCGGCCGCAGAAAGCCCTCCGTACGGGGGCCGTACCGAATAAGCAATAATAATACGAGCGACCCCTTGACCAGCGGCGCACAAACGCAGGAAGGGAACAGTGCTGTATCTACTGATAGCGCATGCTCACCCTTTTTATTTGTTTTGCTCCAGGTTTTTTTTTTTTTCCTTTTGTTTTTGTTGGTCCATGCGTTAATTAGCAGACAGGCTTTTCTACTTTCCACGTGACATTCCTAAAATAATTCTTCAAATAATTACTGAAACTCTCTTATTGTGCATGATTGTCCCCGCACGTCCATTTTCTTCGTCCGTGAATGCACCTTTTTCTTTTTTAAAACAAAAAGGTATTTCTTTGTTAGACTGTATCCACATTTAGACCCTAATGATTACCAACATGTAGAAAAGGATAAAATAATATCTTTTATGGAACTTTCTGTGCTCACAGTTCACACTTTGGTCCTATGCTTTTTTCTCACACTGAATGTATTTCTCCACATGCTTTGCTTGAGGTCTTATTGCCCTGTGCAAATAATTTTTTTTCTTCTTTTTTTGTGTTGATTCTTACATGGCTTTGCTGTCTCCCCCTCCCAGCTGGTACCATGGTTGTGTGACACGTCAAGAGGCGGAGTCACAGCTCCTGCCCTGTAAGGAGGCCAGCTTCCTGGTGAGAAACAGCGAATCAGGCACCAGCAAATACTCCATCGCTCTCAAGTGAGTGCAGGCTCATCAGAGCTGTTCTCCACACAGCACTCCTCGCCTAACACATGTGTGTGTGTGTGTGTGCATGTGTGTGTGTGTGTGCGTACGCGCGCGTGTGTGTATGTGTGTGTGTTTGTGTGTGCGTGTGCGTGTGTGTGTGTGTGCGTGTGTGTGTTTATGTGTTTATGTGTGCACGTGCGTGTGTGTGTGGTTGTGTGTGCGTGTGTGCATGTGTGTGTGTTGGTTGAAGAGGGTAGTAGAATTCAGGTAGAAGCACCCTGTTTGATTATTTGATTATTACTTTAAGAAAGTTGGCGTGGTCTTGGTTTTCTATGCTGATATGGGAGAAAATGATCTTATCACCTCAATACACAATGAGAGACAAAGGTTCTGTTGCATCCACTCCTCTATCTCTCTCCCTCTCTCTTTCTCCCTCTTTCACTCCCTCTCTGTCTCTAACTCTTTCCACCTCCCTCCCTCTCTCTCTCCTTCCCTCCCTCCCTCTCCCTCAATCCTTCTCCTCTCCTTCTCTCTCCCTCTGTCTCTATCCCCCTCTCCCTTCCTGTCCGTCTCCTTCTCTCTGTCACTCTCTTTTTCCCTCTCCCTCCCTCTCCTCCTCTCCCTTCTTGTCCCTCTCCTTCCCTCCCTCCCTCTCCCCTCTCCCTCCCTCCCTCCCTCTCCTCTTCTCTCTCCCTTTTTCCCTCTCTCTCCCTCTATCCCTCCCTCTATTTCTTGCTCTCTCCCTTTCTCTCTCCTTCCCTCTCTCCCTTTCCCTCCCTCTCCTCCTCTCCCTCCCTCTTTCCCTCCCTCTCTCTCTCTCTCTCTCGCTCCCTTTCTCTCTCCTCCTCTCCCTTCCTCTCCCTCCCTCTCTCCCTCTCCTTCCCTCCCTCCCTCCCTCTCCCCCTCTCCCTCCTTCCCTCCCTCCCTCCCTCTCTCTCTCTCTTGCTCTCTCTCCCTTTCTTCCTCCCTCTCCCCCTCTCTCTCTCCCCCTCTCCCTCCCTCTCTCAGGACCAGTCAGGGCTGTGTGCACATCATCGTGGCTCAGACGAAGGAGAGCGGCTACACGCTGGACCAGAGCAGCTGCGTGTTTCCCAGCATCCCCGAGGTGGTGCACCACTACTGCAGCCAGCGCCTGCCGTTCACCGGGGCCGAGCACATGACCCTGCTCCACCCCGTGCCCCGCCCACAGTGACTCCGGCTGCTGTCCGTCACGCTCTGACTCCGCCCCCCCCCCCCCCCTCCACTCACAGTGTCCCGGTACCTCTCTCCACCTCTGTCTCTGTAACTCTCTCTTTCTCTCTGCCCCGCTCATCACACGCTAACCCTGTCCTGCAGCCTATCTGGCTGTCTGTCTGTCTGTAGCCCATTCTTCATAGCCCTGTCACTCAAATCACGGCCCTCGAGGTCCAAGGACTGCTGGTTTTCCACCCTCCCTTTACCTGGGAGTCAGGTGTGAATACAGTCTGGCCAATCAGCAGCACTAACTGTTCAGTTAATTACCTGGGCGGAAAGAAATCCAGGACCGGATTTGGATTCCACTGCAGTGTCCAACAGGACTGCAATCCAACACACAGACACTGGCACATGCTGTGGAGAATATCTAGTGTGGAGACCCACCCATTATAGCTTTGGCCCTATTATAAGGCCCCACCTTCATGAAGACTCAGATGACCTGAAATGTTTTGAGGCTTAAAATTTTTTTTTTTTTTGCCATAATAGAATAAAGGCTTCTGACATCACAACTACAACCGAGCCCCTCGGAGCCCCCCTTTCAGGAACTGTCACCTGTCGCTGGGTTATTCTAGTGGGGGCGCTTTCCCGCAAAACCGACGTCCAGCCCGTTCTGAAGAGTTCCTGTTGAGTCGCATGGCCACGGATGTTCCACTAAGTGGCATTCCCGACCCATTGGTCATTATCCAAACTATTATTGAGTTCCATCAAGTTCTGACCAATGAGATGCTTCAGAAATGAGATCTATATAGCTTGCTCGCATATGAAAACAGCTATCATTCGCTATGTTTTGTATTTATCGCACACGATAAATAAGCACAGCTACTGGCTATACTGACCACACCTATATTTCTAGAAGGCAGAAACGTTGGTATAGAGTTACAGGATGGCTTGGATGTCTTCAATGTATTACTTCACCAAACGATAACACAAGCAAGCCCCTTAGAGCCTCCTGTAATGTTTTTCCTCCCTATAGGACGGGTTTGGCTGCGTGCAGTTTGCTAATCTGCTAATCTTGCTAAGAGACTGGTAATAGGTTCTCCGGACCAGTAAATGTACTGGAAAACCCGGTAGAACCACATCTGGGTAGATAGTATGACAGAACAAACAAGGGTAACACACACACTCTCTCTCAAACAGTAATATTTTAAATAGACGCTCAGCTTATTGACTCTGCCACCTCCCTTACAAACTGCACTCACAAATTTACTGAAAGTACTTTGAAGAAATAGGAGGTTATATTCTTGCATGTGCATCGGATGATGCATATTCTTCTCCTCACACACCTTTTCATCAATCAGTTTCTTTGTTCCAACTTTTTAAAACCTGCCTTTTTGTTTCACAAACCCCTGTCAGGTTCACCAGTTTATTACAAACTTCTCTGAAGTTCTCAGTGGCGAAATAGCAAAAGGGACGTTTGCTCACGCCCTCTGGTGGACGAGCTCGCACATTGCATCCTGCTGGACTCGATCCATTTTGGAAACGCTTGATAATTGCTGACGATCAGATTCTGTGCACGCCCTCAGAATGAACGACGAAATCCTCTGGCCCTCTTCCATCCCAAAAGCATAACGTTTGTCTCGCAGCAAGGAGGTGTTGCGGACCAGAGGAAAACAATATCTCATTCCCTCTCTGTTCATTATTTCTTAATTTGCTTTTGTGAATGACTGCGACGTTGTTCGGGGTTGGCACTGCTAACTGTGTTGTGACTCAGCCTAATGCAGTGCGCTGTCTTTGGCTGACGCCAATTAGCCCGGATCCCACGGGATCTAATGACAGCCCCTCAGGCCATTAAGAAAAATCAATACGGCGGATTGAAGTGCGTTCATTTTTCAGGGAAATCGTGTCACTTCATTGGATGCCAGATCTCGAGAATGCCAGTAAGAGACTCCCATCGATTAGACAGTTCAAGCGAGGGGTACGGACGCCATTACCCCCGTCTCCACGGAAACTTGTGGGGGGAGGGGTCACACCACGGCAGCCCACATTCACATAGCACTCATTGGAACTGACTGCCAAAACAGGAACCTGAAGGATTGTGGCCGCGTTGAATGTAGCTCAAACAGCACCGTCGGTGAATAACAAGAATTCAGTCCAACAGGGCTAATACCGTTTCCCTAAGTCTGTTGGCCTCAATGAGAATTCGACCTGTATTTCTTACTAATCTATTTTTTGGTGACTTGTATATTGGTCATGTGGAGGAATATGTTTTAAAATGGCTGTTATTGTTTTATGTAATTGTGTACATATTTACCTGGTGTTCATGTCAAAATAAGGAATTGTTATCATTAATATTAATAAAGTGTCTTCGTTAATCAACAAAGCTTTGCAGAATGTGTACTTCTGTATGCCTGTAATGCTGTATAATCTGTTTGGTTACGGAAATTATAAAAAAAAAAAACAAGTATGCTTCAGTGTCTCTGTTTTCATATGATGTTAATACTGTACACCCCAACATCCCAATACTGAGCTAGTCAGTGTGTCAGTGGCACCGGTCTGTGCCAGAGGTGGAAAGTCTAGGGGTCAGAAAGTAAAAGTCCTGCCATGTGTTTCAGCCAGCTGATTTCACTAATTAGTTCTGCCTCCAGGCTGAAGAACTGTGCTAATTAGTAAGTCCAGGTGACTGGAAGAACATACTGGGGAGGACTTTTAATTCCCCAACCTGGATTTTCCACCTCTGGTCTGTGGTGGTAAGTGAAATGCATCCTGTTTGGCTCCTGATGCCTCCTGCAGCATTCTGTCAGTGTGACAGTCATACGGACATGTCAGAGAGAGAGAGAGCGAGAGAGAGGGAGAGATAGAGGCAAAGGGAGAGCTAGATGGAGAGAGTGAGAGAGAGGGGGAGTGATAGAGGGAGAGGGAAAGAGGGAGGGATAGAGGCAAAGGGGGAGATAGAGGGAGTGATAGAGGCAAAGGGAGTGGGAGAGGGAGAGGGAGTGATAGAGGCAAAGGGGGAGACAGAGAGAGGGAGTGATAGAGGCAAAGGGAGAGAGGGAGTGATATAGGCAAAGGGAGAGATAGAGGGATAGAGAGAGAGGGAGTGATAGAGGCAAAGGAAGGAAGAAAGGGAGTGACAGAGGCAAAGTGATAGAGAGAGGAAGTGATATAGGCAAAGGGAGAGAGGGAGGGGGAGTGATAGAGGCAAAGGGAGAAATAGAGGAAGAGGGATAGAGAGAGAGAGAGGGAGAGCTTGAGAGAGAGGGAGTGATATAGGCAAAGGGAGAGACAGAGAGAGAGAGATAGAGAGGGGGGGGAGGCAGAGTCAGCACTGGTGAGAAGTTGGAGGGAAGCACTCAGGGAGGTTGCATCTCCTAAATTATTCATGGCCACAGACTCGCAACGGCGCACAAGACCAGCGGCAGGAGGCCACCCCGTGCACCGCAGCGAGCCTGAAAGAGAGAGAGAGAGAGAGAGAGAGAGAGAGAGAGAGCAACACAGAGAGGCCAAAAAGGAAAACGCAGACCGGAAGACAGCGCTGAAAAAGGCAGAAAGGGAGGAGAGGGAGACAGAGAGCGAGACAGAGCAGAAGGGAAAGAGAGGTAGTGATTAATGCAGGAATTATGCTTTTTACTCCACATCTGGTTTTCACCCCCCCGCCCCCCCCCCCCGCCCACACACGCACAAACACACACCTCCCTCGATGTCCCTTATCGTTGTTCTGATCTCCTTTCTTTGTTTGCTTTCATTTTCTCCAGTATAGTCCTGTTTTGTTTTTATTTATTTGTTTAATTGTTCAGTGCTTCATTTGCCCCCCCTCCATCCTGCTGTGTATATGGAGGTCACTTTTTTGAATACCCCCATGGGATAAAGTGACAAAAACAAGACACATCAATAAAAGAGCGCTGAAGCCATACAGTAAAAAAAAAAAAAAAAAGGGGGGGGGGGGGGGAATCAAAGTTAATTGTGACGACGGCACTTATAATAGTATCCATGTTATGAGAAAAGTCTGAAACGTTAGGTTAAATAAAGATATCTGTTATGGATGGGGGATATATTTCCGTGAACATGAAGACGCAGGCAAAGATTCTTGAGCCTCATTTGTGTGAGTGTGCGAGTGTGTGAGCGTGGGGCGGGGGGGGGGGGGGGGGGGGGGGGGGGGGGGGG
>NC_049208.1:49090782-49193282 GCF_013347855.1 Anguilla anguilla
CACATGACCCAGTATATAATAAGTAATACGTGAATACAATTGGAATGCCCATTTTTGTAAAGTACAAAATGCAGATTCTCTTATTTTCTCATTCTTTTGCTGCTGAATGTTGTGGCATATCAGTTTTCCACTCTCTGTTTAAGTAAAAAGAAGGTAAACCAAAATAAACCTCTTAGTGTTAAAAAAAAAAAAACAGTAAAACCTGATTGTTTTGGGTTTTTCCAAATTGTGGTAGTGTGATGGTGTGGGTATGCTTTGCTTGCTCGAGACCTGGGCGACTTTCCATTATTGAAGAAACCATGAATTCAGCTCCGTACCAGAAAATTCTTAAGGATAATATCTGGTCATCTGTCCATGAGCTGAAGCTGAAGTGTTGGTTTATGCAACAAGACACAGATTAATAATGTGTCATGGGGCTTAATGACGCATTATATGTAGCCCAGTCAAATGACTCATGTTTGAGAACATTGTTTAATGAATGTGATGAATGTTGAGGGAGAAATCTGAGCACACTCCAAGCCTAATGTGTAAAGGAAGGGGCAAGATAAAGAGTGCAAGTATGATGTGAAAAAAAGAGAAGAGATTGGAAATGAGAGAGGGAGATATAAAGAGAATAAAGTGATACAGGTGTGGCCCACTCACTCTTTGTATTTGGCTGTTTGCAGTGGTTGTTTGTCCACAGAGAGATTTGTGCTTTGCCATAGTGAGCCTTTTAACTCCACCCCTCCCTCCTGTGGTCAATCGCCTATACACTAGTGTTGTAGCAGGATACACAATGGTATTTATGCAGGCTACACAAGCCAAAGACAGGTCCACATCTACTACACGCGTTCCTTCGCCACTCAGATACTCCCGCTGTTTGGTTTGTGGAGGGCTTTCTTACAGTTGGTGAGTTTGAATGTAAGGAGTTTTGGTTTCTTGCTGTTGGTGACCTCGAAGCACCGTTTGATATATCTGAGGGGCTTCCTCCAGTAGTTTGTGCAGTATAAGCAGTACAGCAGTAGCCTATAATGCAATTTTGTGGACTAAATTGAGGAGGAAAATCATTTACTTTGTTCACCTGTGTAGCCTACTGAAGAATCTAATGTCTGATTGATGAAAAGAAGGTACTGATCTGCAAGTACAGAGGTGAAAGACCAGTGAGTATTCTAATACAATCTTATTATTCTCTGAAAGTACAAATCTGGTTCTGTAGTACAGTGCAGATTTGCACTGATATTTTTCCAGTGTTTCCCATCTTGATAATATTCATAGAAGACAGAAATGGGGGAAATAATTGCTTGAAACACTTTGACCCAGTAACATCCCCACAGATGAAAACTGACAATTGAAACAAAAACATTTTTGATTATTCTGCATTTTTCAGAACAGAAGTCTTATTTCACATCTTTGTTCATTTTTGTTAGTTGTATGTTTAGTCAAAATTCTCAGTGCAACTGAGAATTTGATGAAAAAGGGAAGATTTTTTACAATTATGATTTCAAAACATAAAAATGACACCCAAAAGATAATCCTTTTTTATTCCAGTTTTGCTTTATTTTACCCTTTGAAAAGTAGATTTTTTTTTGTAATGCTTTAAAATCAAAAATTAAGTCATTGGTCTAGAACTCAACATTACTTTAAGTTACCATGAGGGATTATTACATCAGCATTAGAATGTTCATTTATCAATATTTTTGGATTACAGTAATTACAAAATACATAAAATGAAAAATAATGGAAGCAAAAATTCAATTTCCAAGCAGGATTGTGTGTATATATATATATATATATATATATATATATATATATATACAGTGAGCACCATAATTCATTGGACATTGGTTCTGTACTCTAGCACTTTGAGTTTGAAAGGATACAATGACAATGAGGTTGAAGTGCAGATTTTCAGCTTTAATTTGAGGGTATTTTCATCATCAAAACATGAAGGTTATGTTTTCCCCTTTAATTTTAATTTTATTTTACTTATACAGGAACTGTGACCAGTCTATCAACAGTATACTGCAACAAAAACGTACTGCACATATAAAAACAATACTGTGGGTTTCTGAAAATACTGTACAAATGTATACAGAAATGTAAAAATTAGAATGTATTCAGCCAAGGGAATATGGGGAACAAATTAATTTGTTACTTATTGGAACGAATCTCAGAATCCCTTGACAAACGCAACACAGCTGAATGTGGGGTCTGAAAGCTAAAAGCTATCATGTGACTGGATTTTGTTGCAATACAAATTGGACCATGTAGTCTAATTCTAACTCAATCTGCTTTATCACTAAGAACTACCTAAAAACAATAATTACACCCTGATTTTAGACTTTTAATATTTTTGAACATTACACACATATAAAGAATTATAAATTCAGCATTTATTTGCACATAATCTATATTTCGAAATATGAGACTATAATTTTCATGTTATGAAATACAGATCCTCATAGGTGTCACCATGCAAAACCCCACTCCTTAATTACCTCATCTTCTTTCATGTGTTCTATTCTCATTCCTCTGGCATGCACAGTCTCTGTTCATCTGAATGACCAAACCTGCAGATTGGCATTATGAGTCACATGGTTTTGTGAGGTGTGTGCCACAAAATACAGACTCTCATACTTGTCACCAAACAAAACACCACTCCTTTATTGTTTTAAGTTCTTTTATCTGTTAACCTTTATTTTCTAATTCTTTCACCATGTGTTGGCTCTGTATGTACGTCTGAATTAATCTAGCAGATCTGCATTATTGTGTCAAATGGTTTTACTGTATCTCTGATGTAATTAAAGCCCAAACTGGGAGGTACAGTATGTGCAGTTTTTTTAATAAGACATTTTTGCAGTACAGTATAAAACAAAACAGCAGCAGCCAATTTCACAGTGTTGTTGACCAAACTGAGGAGGTAAAGCACTGAGTTTTCACCTGGGTAGCCTACTGAATTATCAAATGTCTAATTGGTGAGAAGAAGCTGCAGGTACAGAGCTGAAGGACCAGTGAGTATCTCTGAAAGTACAAATCTGGTTCTGTGGTACAGTTCAGTGAAGTTTTTTTTTAAAGATATATGATGTCAAAACTGATGTTTACTCTTTGAAGAGTAAATTTTTTTGGATGCTTTTTTTTCTTTTCTTTTTTTAAAATTCCAAGTCAGTGGTCTAGAACCCCATTGCTGTCAATTACCAGGAGGGATTGCTACATCAGCATAGACATTTTCCAGCAGTGGTGCATGGCTTTGCTTGATTTCTCAGGCTTACAATGCAACTCAATGTTGCATGCGTACACACATGCGCACACGCACACTGGATTCTTGGAACATTACTATATAGACTCCAATAGACTCCCATAACACCCCCTGAAATAATTAACAACGACTTTGAAGATGTTGAAGATCACTTAAAAGTGAAAGTAAATGAGCGCAAACATTTGGCACCAGAAATTAAATATGGTGGTCTGCTGCTGGTGCCTCAGTACAGTAGGAAAACGCTGTATGTAGGCCAATATTGTATGTTAGGTCTTGAGCGTAAATTTAACGGTTTTGAAAACAGTACATAACCCTTCGTGAAATGGACTGCAGACACATACACAGTTCTGCTTGAGGTTGAATTTGAGTGAATTCAAGAATATTGAACGCCATGTCACTGAATAAATTTTGTGTCAAATCAATGATAAATCATTCACAGAATCAGACTCAGAGGGGGAACCCATCTGCCACGGGCAGGTACCGGTTTGTTATGGAAATGTCTTACATGAAAACAGATAAATTATAATACATAAACAGTCAATCCAGTATTAATTAAGTCCAAACAAAGGGTGACTCCGGTCACGTACATAGTGCATAGTTAATAGTATATACTATAGTATATATATATAATTTTGAAACAAATATGTCAACTGCATGGTAACATGCATTCTTCCTGTTCCTATAATAATCAGTTAAAGTAGCCTTTTCTGCTTGGGCTTTTTCTTCCATATAAAAATGTATTAAATTGAACAAAATAGTTTGGCAGTATTAAAAAAACATCTAATTCATTACATTACATTACAGGCATTTGGCAGACGCTCTTATCCAGAGCAACGTACAACAAGTGCATTAGTTCAAGGTGCAGAGGTGCAAAAGAAACACACTAGAGTGAAGTAAAGATTGTAGTGCTAGAAGTGACCACATAGATCAGGACTAGAGTAACCTGTTCAGCAAACAAACAATCAATCCTGCCAAGTACAAACTAGCACAGAAATCACATTTGCCTAATCAGAATCAGACAAAAACAATCCTGCCAAATAAAAACTAACGTGATTGTATTAGCCTAACTAGGTACATTGAGCTAAACTATAGGCTAGGGAGGGGTGGGGAGAAGAGATGAGTCTTTAGTCTGCGTTTGAAGGTAGTCAGATTCTCTGTTGTTCTGACCGCCACGGGGAGTTCATTCCACCAGCGAGGGGCCAGGACAGACAGCAGACGGGAGCGGGAAGTACAGACACGAAGAGGGGGAGGTGCCAAGCGTCCAGAGGTGGCAGAACGGAGAGGTCTGGCTGGTGTGTAGGGTCTGATGATCCTCTGGATGTATCCTGGTGCTGACCCCTTAGCTGCCTGGTATGCAAGCACCAAGGTCTTAAATTTGATGCGAGCCATAACAGGCAGCCAGTGGAGGTCAGTGAACAAGGGGGTGACATGGGAATGTCTGGGGAGGTTGTAGACCAGACACGCTGCAGCATTCTGGATGAGCTGCAGGGGTCTGATGGCGGATGCTGGCAGACCAGCCAGCAGTGAATTCATTAATCATTTCTCGGGATACTAAATAGTGTATTCAGTAGACCAATGATATTTGCTTTGATGTCCTATAAAGCTTAAATGGTGCTTATATGGGTTTGGAGAGTAACTCAGAATAAACTACGGTATGACTGAGACTGCAGTTGGCTTAGTCAACTGCCTGGACTCCTTTTCCTGGACTCCTCTGGAGTAAGCAGCACTTCCAGCTTCTGTTCATGAGTGAATCTCCAAACTTCCCAAAAGAGGGAAACAACAAATTGAGGAAGTCACATGCTTATCTCAATCATCTGATACTTGTCTTTCAGGTTCCGTGAACTCTGCTGGCCTCTACAGGTGTACTCAGAATTGTGCAGGCGAGAAAAATTACATTACTCCAACACAGCAACAAGCTAAGTTACTGTAAGCCTGCACAGCAGGCTCAAGCTATCATTGAACAATGATTGACATGAACAACATTGAACAGTGTTGGCTGAAGGAAATCAACACAGCTCACACTGCTGTCTACTATTAATGTGTTGGATAGACATTAAATCTTTACAAGCATATTTTATCTATTATTGGTTCGGATTTATGGCACCAGGCTATCAATAAATATTCATATTTTCACAGAACAGTGAATGAACAGCAGACAAACGTAATCTTCTGTGTCATAAAGGGTACCAAACATTTTGCACTTGATGGGTGATTTATCTGGGATTTCCAGGCTCAATCTGAGTTTCTTACACAGTCCTAACATAAGATAATGCGCCCCTTTGATAACAGATTCTCTGATAGGGCATAATGGAATTCTACAGTCTGTGACATACGGTACACATCTGCATGCACAGCAGTCATGACTGCAGATCTAGAAGCTCTTTTTATCCCCTGCAAACTGAATGACTTAAGAATAAAGCTGCAGCCTTGTATATATAAACAGGGCTATAGCACTGAGAATGTGCTTTTACAGGAGACCAAATGCATTGAAAAACCTGATGTGCCTTTTGATAACATCCCTCATCTTAAATGGTAAATGGACTGCATTTATATAGCGCTTTTATCCAAAGCGCTTTACAATTGATGCCTCTCATTCGCCAGAGCAGTTAGGGGTTAGGGGTTAGGTGTCTTGCTCAAGGACACTTCGACACGCCCAGGGCGGTGTTTGAATCGGCAACCCTCCGACTGCCAGACAATCGGTCTTAGCTCCTGAGCTATGTCGCCCAATCTTTTTCTTATACAGGCCTGCTATTTCACACAGGTACATAACGCCTCACTCACCTGAAGTAAGAGAGTCAGATCTGAAGCAGAGGAATTCTACTGTATGTGATGTCTGAAGCAAAGGAACTGTACTGTGTATGTTGTCTGAAGAGAAGGAACTACTATATGTGAATTTTGAAGCATGACAGCTATACTATATATTAAGTCTGAAGCTGAGGAACTCTACTGTACATGATATCTGAAGCAGGGAAACTCTACTGTATGTGATGTCTGAAGCAGGAAAACTACTGTATACTACGTCTTAAGAAAAGAAACAAATATATGTGATCTTGGAAGCACGAGAACACTAATGGGTGTGAATTCTGAAGCAAAGGAGCAACTATATGTGAATTCTGAAGCAGGGGAACTCTACTGTGTATAAATTCTGAAGCATGGGAACTCTATTGTGTGTGAATTTTGAAGCAGGGCATCTCTACTTTATATGAATTCTGAAGCAGGGGAACTGTATTGTATGCAAATTTTGAAGCAGGGGAACTCTACTGTGTGTGACGTCCAGATTGTCTTGTATTGCAGCCATGGCCAGAAAAGAAGCTGAGATATCTCTTATGACCTGGAATATTAATTCTGTTATGAATAAATTGCCTGATGTCACTAAAGCAGCCGAAAATAACAATGTGGACATTGTATTCCTTCAGGAGACTCGAATTATAACACGGGAGAGAACTATATTTTACACGTTAGAAAAATGGTACCCATTTTTCACAATTAATGATTCACACACAAAAGGAGTTGCCATCCTCATTAAAAAGGACATTGTTTCTAAGTTTATTAAGGAACATATAAAAGATTCGGGATGTTACATCATAGTGAAATGTGAACTACGAGGCCAGCCTTACACCCTTGTGAATGTGTACAGCCACAAGTCAGAAAAAAAAATTTTGGACAAAGTCGGCCGGCACCTACAAAAGAGTGCTGATGGCCTGTTGGTGATTGGAGGAGACTTCAACACTACTCTCAACCCGTACTTGGACAGGACATCAACATCCACAAATGATGAACATGAAGCTTGGCGGAAATGTATTGCAGAATTGACTACACCCCTCCACCTTGTGGATGTCTGGAGAAGAATGAACCGAACAAAGATACAATACACTTACTCTCAAAATGATAACAAGTCCAGGTTAGATTACATTTTCATGCAGGAAGAGTCCATGTGGCGAGTTAACAACTGTGAGATCATTGACACTGTAGAGGGATCGGACCATAAACCTGTCTGTCTCCGGCTTACCTCAACACCATCCAGCCATGGTCCCCTTAAAGACACCAATGAGATGACAGTCTTCACAGATCTATATTCATATGTGGCTCCAATACTAGCCTGGCTCCTGGAGGAGCGTTTTAAAGGTATGACAGCAAAAACAGAAGAGGAAGAGAACAAAACCAAGAGTCGGCTAGTGATCCACCCAGGAAGAAGAGAGAAGGTAAAGTGGTCTTTGCTGGAGGAGGCAATAGAAGCACTGGAGCATCCCCTTCTTAAATCCACTCTCTTTTACAAGCTGCTGAGAAGATCAGACCAGGACCAGGACTGCAAACAGCTACAGCCTGACTGTCTCCTTACCACAGCCCTGCTCAAACTGATTGTCACACATCACGTTATCAAAATCCTAACATCTAGATTGCCATCAGGCAAGACAATAGGAACTCTCATCTATGGTGAAATTGTAATGATCAGCCTGTCATTCCACGCCAAAGACAGCCTGCTAACTATGATCAAGAATGAACTTAAAAGGCTGGATCATTGTTAATGTACAATATTGCACCAGGATGTGCAATGTTCTGACAGTAGCTGAGCAGCAAAAGGTACCGCATATATGAAAATGTTGTGGATGACATATTTTATATGAATTCATTTTGTCTCCTTAACAAATACAGTAACTAGCACTGTAGTTTAGGAGGAGGCCTGGTCTGGAGAGGGAGTTCTGCCCAAACTTTCTCTCTAAAACACTAAATCTGACCTTATTGACCTTATCTGGGATACCAGTAAAATGTAACAAGTAATGATTTGCCAATGCTGTAAAAACACTATATACAAAAACTAAATAATATGCTGGTCAAGTCATATTAAATGACTGAGACCTGACATGTTAACTTTTATTGATTGTTAAACCTATATTCTTTATATCCATAAGAGTTTAAAGGGGGAATGTTGGAGTTAAAATTTTACATTTTATACATGTGTGTATTTTCTTAACAGAATTAATGAATATTGTCAGACATGTAATTCACCAGTTGGTCGTTCTCAGCCATAGGAAGCTTCAAAGTGCTTGGCCCGCATAGACTGCAGATAGAGCAGGAACTGGGGGCTTACTATTTGAGGTGTGAATGTGTGTCTCCGTGTGTGTGTGTGTGTGTGTGTGTGTGTGTGTCAGAGGGGGCGTCCATGCCCCTGCTCCTCCTCTTTTTCACAAGATAAAATGTGTGGCTTTCTTTTTGCCTGTCAGTTTTTGGCAACTTTGAAAGAGGAAGTTTGGTAACAGTTGGAAGTGGGCATCTGAGTCCTGTATCTATGTCAAGTTTTCTACATCTCTGGTTCTTTTAGAATATTTTGCTGCCTTTCCTGCTGGTTTTTGCATTTTTGGATTACTTTGAGACCATTCCTGTGGCCTTGTTAATTATCTTAAGGTAGTTGAAGCTTTTTTTTAAGATTAGATATGAATATTTATTGTAACTTAATACATTTTTTAATTTTCATCTGGTTGTGAGCTATACATTTTGATAAAGGTTGCTCCAACAGTTTGCTCTGTCTAGCAACGAATTTGGTAATTTAACTGATAGTTGATGTCTTTGATGATGATGACCAAATTTAATCAAATAAAAATATCTTACATGTTGGGTAAGTGAGGTGTTTTAACTGTTAGTGCACTTAATGGTTAAAACTACAGGGTTCGGATAATGAAACATATTTCAATTAATCCTCACTTTGCTGAAAATAATCAATATTATCCATTATGCATAATTATTAATATTGTAGTTCAGATGGGAGGGGGCCCAGGTCCTCTCTCTCTGAAGCAGTAAATCTGACCTTATTGACCTTATTTGGGAGACCAATGAACATAACAAATGATTATTGGCTGGGCTGAAGGCAAGCACCGAATGATGTGATATGACTGTTATAAATGCCCAGAGGGACTGCCCCTCTGTGGAACTTGCATCTTGTGTGAACTGAGTCGGCAGAATAAAGAACACTAATTATTTAGAGTTCCAGTCTCTTTAGCTTTTTTTACCTACTCTTGGAGTCTTACAAAAACAACACTGAGAATAATGAATTGTGCTAAATTGATTTGGCTCTCCAATTTCCTAAATTCGATTGCCATTTGCACATAAAATGCAAAACCTTAACAACGCACTTCCTGTTTTGTTCTGCCTCTCGGAGTACAAAGATAGTAGCCGTATCCAAAACAGCAAGTTTTATGGCATTATTCAGTTTCTTGAAATTAAGGAAAGATGTCACATTCGACAGACAACACACAACAGAAGATGGCTGTCCAGATTAAGACTGCAGCCGCACTGGTTGCAGCCTAAGAAAAGTTTGATTCCTGTAACTACTCTTAAGTCTGTTCTGAACATAATTATCCTTCCATATTGCTAGTAAGCATAGTTTTGCTTAAAGTCCAACCACCCGTGTCCTCCATTCTTGCTGTGATTGTGAAGCTACTTGTGTTCTGTATCAGGGGACAGCTACGTCATGTGACCTTATTCTTTGGGAGGAGGTTTGATAGTTAAATGGGTCTTGGAGAAATGGATGCATTTGCACTTGCATAACTTCTATCTTGAATGCATCGCAGACCACCTCCTGAAGTTGTTTAGGCGATAAAATTTGAATCTGCTCCTAATGCATCTTGAGAGCATTCACACCAGCATTCTGATGAGGATAACCCTGATCTGGATATAATCCAGATGCTCAAGATGCATAAAACGACTGTGTGTAAATGGCACAGAACCAGTCATATGTATTACTGTACATGTCCCATGTTCCCCAAGGCTCCACAGCCACAGACATACGTGTTACATGGATGACATGTAGTCCTGTGCTGTTAGGGCATGTTTGGCATCTATACACTTGGACATGTCTTTGTAACAAAGAGGCCAGCTCAAACACATTAAAGCACACACTCTTACAACCACCACGTTTATTGATTACATTCACCTTATTGAAAAGAAGGAAACTGATTGCAAATATTCACAGAAGACAAAGAGTTCTTCACTAAAATTTGAAAAGAAAGTACAAAATATTTTTTTTACGCACACATCTTTTTTCTCCAACAAACTTTTCAAAACCTACTCACAACACAATTGTGTGGCAGTGACATGGTTGTACAGTTGGTGATCAAACCAGATAAAAGTGGGTTTGTTCCAGAAGAGAGCATACTGGGTCCTGCAGGCTTGGGAGTTCCTCAGTCACCCATTAGGATGAACCAAGGGAGGTGTAGACATACAGCAGTAAGTATCTGTGCACACATATGCTCTAGATGGAAGTTTGATCCTGGTGGATACATGTAGCCTCACAGGACTTGCATTTTCCATTCCGTTGTACAGTAGCTTGTGATGTCATTGTCTGGAGGCGGATTCATCCCAGGTCACCAGCTATGACAGTTAGCAAGGCTCATACAGTACAAAACACGAGTCCATCAATGGAGAGTGAGAAGCAAACCCTGGAGTCAGGGATTACCGTTTATTTGGGGTTTTATTCCAGAGGACCTGGGTCTTTGGGTGCAGGTGAGGTTACATTTCATCCAATTAGCAAGTGCCATTCTCCCGAGCGACATATAAAACCAAGTGAATGCAGGGCTGTGAGTGTGAGTCATCACAAGCTGTACACCATGCTCCATAAAGCTTGTTCACAACATGTCCTCTTATTCGGCTTCCTGCTGTCCTGCTCAATATGCTCTGCGAATATCCAGTGCACAGTGTGAGCTGATGTGGGGAGGTTTTCAGTCCGAACTTCTCATTAGCCCTGCCTGTGAGGTTGCAAATCCTTCTCTCTGGCGCCCCCTTGAGGAGAATGTCACATACAACCCTGGCTACTGTAAGGACACTGTCTATCAATCAAAAAGGCACCGATGGACCCTGCAAGACCACAGTCCTAATTCCCTTATCTAAACATCTGCAAGTTATCACTGTCCACAAAATAAGAGAATGTACAAACAGGAGCAGAGAATCAGCTCAGTACAGGGGCTACGGTTTCTTTCACAGATTCCCTTTTTACGGCCTTTTCCACAAACTAGAGTAAAAACCAAGATACTGCACTGTCACCACTTGCTTAAACTGCAACCCTTCATCCATTGAAAGCTATGCATTCCAAGAATCCTTCTGATATGTGTCAACCATTGGAGGAGCCCAACACTGAGGCAGGCCCCAGAAAATCCAGAGTTATGTCGATCAATGCACTTCCAATAATTTCATATAAATCCTATACTTCAAGCCTAACCAGTCCAGTAGAGCACACACCCAATTATACAGGTTTCCACAGCCTTAACAAGCAAGCACCTGACTGATCAAGTTATGTACAGTTACACAGAATTTCTCTGTCTTGCACCCACAAGTCCTCACCTGTTGAAACAATAACCGAATTTAGCTCTGCTGAACAGGTTCTGCACACTTGGTAGCGAGTGTTAGCTGGTCTTGGTGAGAGATTATCAAAAATACAGACTCCTTACTGAAAGATTTTTCATGAAGGGCAGAAATGAATTCTTATTTCACCTAATATCACCACTGATTTTAACTAGTTGGATATTGACATTGATTTATGTTGTCTAATTTCAGATATTCCAGTATTGGAACTGATTTTTTCTCATAGGGCAGCAATTTCCTCCCATTTGATATTTACATGCATTCTTCTTCTTCACCCACTGACCTGGATTCTCACTCGACTAACAAAAGATACAGAAAGGGATTCCTTCTAACCCAGGCCTCATCCATTGACTCATTGGATACTGCAGTCCGTTGAGCACAAAATGGATAAGAGGTAATATGTAGAGGAAGTGACATCACAGATCACATGACCCAGTATTATAAAAAAGTTAGATGTCCCTCCTGGAGGCAATAGCAGTGTCTGAAACGGCTCACTACTCCCTGACGTCTAATCTAGTGAATTTACATGTAGGGAACTAAATAACATACTTAAACAATGAATTTGATCAGCAGACCTTCTCTTCTGTCATCATTCAGCGTTGACACCTGGGCTACATGTCTGTCGCAAAACCTTCAACATACCATCTAGCTGGTTCTTTATTCATTGGTGTGATAATGATCTATTTGCAAATGTTTCTGACTCTGCCCACTGAGTTTTCCTTCCTCGTTCATTGATGCATTACATTGCCTGTACATGTACCCATATAATAAAGATAAAATAGCTTTGCAGACAGTTTACAAAGCATCGTGGTTCACTTCCACCTTTTGTAGTGATTACAGCTGTTTACAAGATATAACAGTGCATTGTGGGATATTTTTAGTTCTCTAAAATGCATGCCAAATTTAATTTGACTTATTTGATTATTTGTAATGATAGACCCCTTATTACATTTCTGGTACATCTATTTACCGCTACACCAGGCCAGCCAGCTGAGAATGGGCTCCCCTACCATAGCCAGGTTCCTCCCGAGATTTCTTCCCATTGGGGAATTTTCTCTCGCCACCGTTTGAGTGTTTTTCTTCCCACTGGGGAGTTTTTACCCCACTTGCTTTTTGGGGGTTTAGTCCTGGTTTTTGCCCAATTTTTCTTCTGTTACTCTGTGAAATGTCTTTGTGGAAGTTTATCATAAAAAGTGCTGTAGAAAAATAGAAAAAAATAGACATTTATGGGGCACTGGGACTCCTTTTGGGACTAGGTGACCTGTACAAGCATGACATGAGGAGTAAGGAAACAGGATGTGTTGAAGTAATAGTCTGAAAAGTCTTTGTTTAAATATAAGAAATATAAAAAATAGTTTTTTGGAGCTGGAGGCTACTCTGATTAATGGGGGTTATGACATAGTTGAAATTTCTGGGTAAGGAAAATGTCAAAAAAGTACGTTCAAAAAACAGTCTACCTGGTGGATGAATAAAGCTGTAAGGGAGAGGAAAAGAAAAAAAAGCTATCACATTGCTCCCTTTCTTTGGGAGGCAGTAGAGGACTGAATTGCACATGTACAAACCAGAAATGTCTTTGGGAGCACCATTGTACATTAAGTTATTGACCGTGTTACATTTATCAAGCCTTGCATTTATGGAAACTCTCCCCTATTTTTGTGAAAGGAGATATTCTTTTAAAATCTTTTTAAAAAATATGAATTCTTCATCTTTAGGAGCAGTTGCTAATTAGAGAAGCTGAGAGATAGTGACTCTGGAGATGATTGGCTATTTGGTACAGAACTGAACAACTTGAAATATTAAAGCTGTGTTCTGAGGTTGTTGTTTTTTTACTAATGAGACATGTGAACATTTAAAGGTGATATGAGCACTGGCTTTGTGGAGTAGCTTGCCAGGTCATGTAAGTTGAAGCAAAAACTTTGGGGGTTTTTGCAGACCAGGCCTTATAGCAGTGATTGTGAACATGAAAGACTATGGAAAAATAGACAGTGCAGTTTACAAATGTGCATTGCATTGATTCATCCACACCCCAGCCTACATTGAGCAATCTATCAGAATAATCTGTGCCAATGTATTCACTTTTGTTTTTTCATTTTTGAAAGTCAGATTTTATCTTTTGGATTTTGAACTTCCTCAAAAATGAAATCATTAAAAAGTAAAACCAAAATGCATATTAACAGATTGTTTTTAAATGTTATTTTCTCCCTTTTAATTATTATTTGCTTTATGCAGGAACTGTGGCCAGTCTATCGACAGTAGTAAAACAGAAAAAAGTACTGCACAAATGAAAACAATACTGAGTAGAATTAATTGTGCATAAAATAATTTGTGGGTTTCTGAAAATATCGTACAAATGTATAAAGAGATGTTCAAAACAGGACTCTCCTTATTTTTATCATAATCCAAGTCATTGATTACACATGGAAAACTAAACGGTTGTAATTTATTCAGCCATGGGAATATGGGAGACAAATTAATTTTGTTGCTTTTTTGAATGAATCTCAGAATCACGTGACAAAAGCAACACAGCTGATTTTGGAGTCTGAAAGCCTGGATGTTGTTTCTGTACAGATTGGACCATGTAGTCTAATTCCAGCTCCATCTGCTTTATCACTAAGAACTACCTAAAAACAGTAATTACACCCTGATTTAAAACTTTTTACATTACATTTTTCTCCTCACTCACATATAAAGAATGATAAATTTAGCATTTATTTGCATATAACTCATTTTCACAAAAATGAAACTCAGACTCCTCTAATTCTCATTTTATGAAATACATATCCTCATAGGTGTCACCATGCAATACCCCACTCCTTAATTACCTCATCTTCTTTCATGTGTTATATTCTCATTCCTTTGGCATGCACAGTCTCTGTTCATCTGACCGACCAAACCTGCAGATTGGCATTATTCAGTCAAACGGTTTTTAGGGGGGTGTGACACAAAATGCAGATTGTCGTACATGTCATCAATCAAAACACCTCCTCCTTTATGGTTTTATGTTCTTTTGTCAGTTAACCTTTCTTACATCGTGTGTTGGCTCTGTGTGTACATCTGAATTAAACCAGCAGATCTGCATTATTGTGTCAAATGGTTTCATGACATGTGTCTGATACAATTAAAGCCGAAACTGGGATGTATGGGAGTATGTTCAATTTTTTTTCGTTTTTCTTTCCAGTGCGGAGTTTCTACCTCACTTGCTTTTTGGGGGGTTAGTCCTGGTTTTTATCCTTATTTTTACCCAATTTTCCATCTGTTACCCTGTGAAATGTGTTTGCGACAGTTTTCCGTGAAAAGTGCTATAAAAATAAAATGGACATGTTAATGAGGCATTGGGACTCCTTTTGGTACTGGGTGACCTGTACAAGCATGACAGACCTGAACCAGAGGGGTACTACTGCACTGGGCCAGCTTATGTTTAGGGTAGCACCAGATTATTTAAACTAAGAACCTGGGAGGCAGGCAAGTTCGAGAGTGAAAAAGGTAGGGAGGTACAGATTGCAAAGGTAGAAGCTGTCAAGCTATAATTGTGAGAACACTGATAAAATCTTTTAAAAGCAAAATTTTAGTAAAGGTGGCTTGAGGCAGCGAGGAGTGAGGGAATGGTTTGTGTTGAATAAATATCCTGTAAAGTCTTTGTTTAAATGTAAGAAATATGAAAAATATTTTTTGGAGCTAGAGGCTACTCTGATTAGTAGGGGCGTGACACAAAATACGGATTCTCATACATGTCACCAAACAAAACATCACGCCTTTATTATTTTACATTCTTTTGTCTGTTCACCTTTATTTTCTAATTCTTCCACCGTGTGTTGGCTCTGTGTGTACCTCTGAATTAAACCAGCAGATCTGCATTATTGTGTCAAATGGTTTCATGACGTGTTTGATATGCTTGAAGACAAAACCGGGTGGTACAGTATGTGCAATTTTTTCATAAGACGTTTTTGCAGTACAGTATAAAACAAAACAGCGGCAGCCAATTTCGCAGTGTTATTGACCAAACTGAGGAGGTAAAGCACTGAGTTTTCACCTGGGTAGCCTACTGAAGAATCTAATATCTGCTTGGGGAGAAGGAGCTGCAGGTACAGAGCTGAAGGACCAGTGAGTATTCAAATACAACCTTATTATTCTCTGAAAGTACAAATCTGGTTCTGTGGTACAGTTCAGTGAAGTTTTTTTTTTTTAAGATATATGATGTCAAAACATAAAAATGACACCCAACAGAGAATGTGTTTTTTCAGCTTTGTGTTATTTTACTCTTTGAAGAGTAGATTTTTTTGGACGCTTTTTTTTCTTTTCTTTTTTTAAATTCCAAGTCAGTGGTCTAGAACCCTATTGCTGTCAATTACCAGGAGGGATTGCTACATCAGCATAGACATTTTCCAGCAGCGGTGCATGGCTTTGCTTGGTTTCTCAGGCTTACAATGCAACTCAGTGTTGCATGCATACACACATGCGCGCACGCACACTGGATTCTTGGAACATTACTACATAGAGTCCAATAGACTCCCATAACACCCCCTGAAATAATTAACAACGACTTTGAAGACGTTGAAGATCACTTAAAAGTGAAAGTAAATGAGCGCAAACATTTGGCACCAGAAATTCAATATGGTGGTCTGCTGCTGGTGCCTCAGTACAGTAGGAAAAAGGCTGTATGTAGGCCAATATTGTATGTTAGGTCTTGAGCGTAAATGTAACGGTTTTGAAAAGAGTACATAACCCTTTGTGAAATTGGCTGTAGACACATATACAGTTCTGCTTGAGGCTGAATTTGAGTGAATTCAAGAATATTGAAAGCCATGGTCATTGAATAAATTTTGTGTCAAATCAATGACAAATCATTCACAGTCTGGTCCACATAGACTGTTGTTGTGTGAACTTTGTAAAGAGTTTTGAAGAAGTGAACACAGTATTGAGAAATGCTCGTAACCAATCGCAATAGTATCAATCAATTAATTTATATTTGTATAGTGCTTTTAACAAAGGAGCTTTGTCACAAAGCAGCTTTACAGAGAACCGGCCCCCAAAGAGTAAGCCTAGGGCAACAGTGGCAAGGAAAAACTCCCTGACTGATAACAGGAAGAAACCTTGAGCAGAATCGGACTCAGAGGGGGAACCCATCTGCCGCGGGCAGGCACCGGTTTGTTACATGAAAACAGATAAATTATAATACATAAACAGCCAATCCAGTATTAATTAAGTCCAAGCAAAGGGTGACTCCAGTCACGTACATAATACATAGTTAATAGTATATACTATAGTTTATAATTTTGAAACAAATATGTCAACTGCATGGTAACATGCATTCTTCCTGTTGCTATAATAATCAGTTAAAGTAACTTTTTCTGCCTGGGCTTTTTCTTCCATATTAAAGTGTATTAAATTGAACAAAACAGTTTGGCTGTGTTAAAAAAATTAATTAATAATTTCTCGGGATACTAAATAGTGTATTCAGTAGACCAATGATATTTGCTTTGATGTCCTATGAAGCTCAGATTATGCTTATATGGGTTTGGGGAGTAACAATAGACAACTACAATATGACTGAGACTCTGCAGTTGGCTTAGTCAACTGCCTGGACTAATTTTCAGAGTGTTCTGGAGTAAGCAGCACTTCCAGCTTCTGTTCATGCTCCCCCGCCCCTGAGTGAATCTCCAAACTTCCCAAAAGAGGGAAACAACAAATTGAGGAAGTCACATGCTTATCTCAGTCATCTGATACTTGTCTTTCAGGTTCGGTGAACTCTGCTGGCCTCTTCAGGTGTACTCACAATTGTGCAGGTGAGTAAAATTACATTACTCCAACACAGCGACAAGCTAAGTGGCTGTAATACTGCACAGCATTGAGCTATCATTGAACAATGATTGACATGAACAACAACAGTATTGTCTGAAGCAAACCAACACAGCTCACACTGCTGTCTACTATTGATGTGTTGGGTAGACATTAAATCTTTACAAGCATATTTTATCTATTATTGGTTTGGATTTATGGCACCAAGCACTCAATAAATCAATCATATTTTCACAGAACAGTGAATGAACAGCAGACAAAGGGAATATTCTGTGTCACAAAGGGTACCAAACACAAACTGCACTAGATGGGCGGTTTATCTGGGATTTTCTACCTCAATCTGAGTTTCTTACACAGCCCTGACATAACAATGCACCCTTTTTTTAACAGATTCTCTCATAGGGTATAATGGAATTCTGCAGTATGTGACATACGGTACACATCTGCATGCACAGCAGTTATGACTGCAGATCTAGGGCTCCTTTTATCCTCCGCAGACGGAATGACTTAAGAATAAAGCTGCAGCCCTGTGTATATAAACAGGGCTATAGCACTGAGCACTTTACAGGAGACCAGATGCATTGAAAACCCTGAGGTGCCTTCTGATGACATCCCTCATCTTTTTCTTATACAGGCCTGCTATTTCACACAGGTACATACGGCCACACTCACCTGAAGTGAGAGAGTCAGATCTGAAGCAGTGGAATTCTACTGTATGTGATGTCTGAAGCAGAGGAACTGTACTGTGTATGTTGTCTGAAGAGAAGGAACTACTATATGTGAATTTTGAAGCATGACAACTATACTATATATTGAGTCTGAAGCTGAGGAACTCTACTGTACATGATATCTGAATCAGGGAAACTCTACTGTATGTGATGTCTGAAGCAGGAAAACTACTGTATACTATGTCTTAAGCAAAGAATCAAATGTATGCAATGAAGCACGAGAACACTAATGTGTGAGAATTCTGAAGCAAAGGAGCAACTATATGTGAATTCTGAAGCAGGGGGATTCTACTGCGTATAAATTCTGAAGCAGGGGAACTGTATTGTATGTGAATTTTGAAGCAGGGGAACTCTACTGTATGTGACGTCCAGATTTTGTTGTATTGCAGCAATGGCCAGAGAAGAAGCTATGAAGCTATCTCTTATGACCTGGAATATTAATCGGCTTAAGAGAAAATTGCATTATGTCACTCATGTAGCCAACAAGTACAAAGTCGACATTGTATTTCTTCAGGAGACTCGAATCGGACCACAGGACACTGGTGTATTTGGCAAGTTAAAAGAATGGCACATATTATTCTCAGCGCATGATTCACACAAAAAAGGAGTTGCCATCCTCATTAAAAAGAGCCTTGATTATAAGTTGAGTGAGGAAACTAAACATGCTGCTGGATGTTACATCATAGTGAAATGTGAACTACGAGGCCAGCTTTACACCCTTGTGAATGTGTACAGCCACAAGTCAGAAAATAATATTTTGGACGAAGTCAGAAAGCACCTACAAAAGAGTGCTGACGGTCTGTTGGTGATTGGAGGAGACTTCAACACTGCTCTCAACCCGTATTTGGACAGGACATCAACAACCACAAATGATAAACATGAAGCTTGGCGGAAATGTGTTGCAAAATTGACTACATCCCTCCACCTTGTGGATGTCTGGAGAAGAATGAACCGAACAAAGATTCAATATACTTACTCTCAAAATGATAACAAGTCCAGGTTAGATTACATTTTCATGCAGGAAAAGTCCATGTGGCGAGTTAACAAGTGTAAGATCCTTGACACTGTAGAGGGCTCGGACCATAAACCTGTCTGTCTCCAGCTTACCTCAAAAGCATACAGCCATGATCCCCCTCCAGACACAAATCTCTATTTCCTTGTGGCTCCAATACTGGCCTGGCTCCTGGAGGAGCATTTTAAAGATATGACAGCACAAACAGAAAAGGCAAAGGACAAAACCAAGAGTCGGCTAGTGATCCACCCAGGAAGAAGAGAGAAGGTAATGTGGTCTTTGCTGGAGGAGGCAATAGAAGCACTGGAGCATCCCCTTCTTAAATCCACTCTCTTTGACAAGCTGCTGAGAAGATCAGACCAGGACCAGGACTGCAAACAGCTACAGCCTGACTGTCTCCTCACCACAGCCCTGCTCAAACTATATGTCAGACATCACGTTAAGAAAATACTAAAATCTAGATATCCATCAGACAAGACAATAGGAACTCTCATCTACGGTGAAACGGTAATGTTCAGCCTGTCATTTCACGCCAAAGACAGCCTGCTAACTATAATCAAGAATGAACTTAAAAGGCTGGATGATTGTTAATGTACAATATTGCACCAGGATGTGCAATGTTCTGACAGTAGCTGAGCAGCAAAAGGTACCGCATATATAAAAAAATGTTGTGGATGACATATTTTATATGAATTCATTTTGACTCATTGACAAATACAGTAACTAGCACCGTAGTTTAGGAGGAGGCCTGGTCTGGTGAGAGAGTTCTGCCCAAGCTCTCTCTCTAAAACACTAAATCTGACCTTATTGACCTTATCTGGGATACCAATAAAAAAAGTAACAAGTGATGATTTGCCAATGCTATAAAAACACTATATACAAAAATTAAAGAATATGCTGGTCAAGTCATATTAAATGACTGAGACCTGACATTAACCTTTTATTGATTGTTAAACCTATGTTCTGTATATCCATAAGAGTTTAAAGGGGGAATGTTGTGGTTAAAATTTAACATTTTATACATGTGTGTATTTTCTTAACAGAATTAATGAATATTGTCAGACATGTAATTCACCAGTTGGTCATTCTCAGCCATAGGAAGCTTCAAAGTGCTCGGCCCGCATAGACTGCAGATAGAGCAGGAACTGGGGGGTTACTATATGAGGTGTGAATGTGTGTCTCCGTGTGTGTGTGTGTGTGTGTATGTGTGTGTGTGTGTGTGTGTCAGAGGGGGTGTCCATGCCCCTGTCCCTCCTCTTTTTCACCAGAAAAAATATGTGGCTTTCTTTTGGTCTGTCAGTTTTGGGCAACTTTGAAAGAGGAAGTTTTGTAACAGTTGGAAGTGGGCATCTGAGTCCTGTCCTATCTATGTCAAGTTATATACATTTCTACATCTCTGGTTCTTTTAGAATATTTTGCTGCCTTTCCTGCTGGTTTTTGCATTTTTGGATTACTTTGAGACCATGCCTGTGGCCTTTGTTAATTATTTTAAGGCAGTTGAAGCTTTTTTTTTTTTAGATTAGATATGAATATTTATTGTAACTTAATACATTTTTTGATTTTCATTTGGCTGTGAGCTATACATTTTGATAAAGGTTGATCCAACAGTTTGCTCTGTCTAGCAACAAATTTGGTAATTTAACTGATAGGTGATGTCTTTGATGATCATGACCAAATTTAATCAAATAAAAATATTTTACATGTTGGGTAAGTGGCTTGTTGTTAATGGTTAAAACTACTGGGTTCGAATAATGAAACATATTTCAATTAGTCCTCACTTTGCTGAAAATAATCAATATTATCCATTATGCATAATTATTAATATTGTAGTTCAGATGGGAGGGGGCCCAGGTCCTCTCTCTCTGAAGCAGTAAATCTGACCTTATTGACCTTATTTGGGAGACCAATGAACATAACAAATGATTATTGGCTGGGCTGAAGGCAAGCACCGAATGATGTGATATGACTGTTATAAATGCCCAGAGGGACTGCCCCTCTGTGGAACTTGCATCTTGTGTGAACTGAGTCGGCAGAATAAAGAACACTAATTATTTAGAGTTCCAGTCTCTTTAGCTTTTTTTACCTACTCTTGGAGTCTTACAAAAACAACACTGAGAATAATGAATTGTGCTAAATTGATTTGGCTCTCCAATTTCCTAAATTCGATTGCCATTTGCACATAAAATGCAAAACCTTAACAACGCACTTCCTGTTTTGTTCTGCCTCTCGGAGTACAAAGATGGTGGCCGTATCCAAAACAGCAAGTTTTATGGAATTATTCAGTTTCTTGAAATTAAGGAAAGATGTCACATTCGACAGACAACACACAACAGAAGATGACTGTCCAGATTAAGACTGCAGCCGCACTGGCTGCAGCCTAAGAAATGTTTGATTCCTGTAACTACTCTTAAGTCTGTTCTGAACAGAATTATCCTTCCATATTGCTAGGAAGCATAGTTTTGCTTAAAGTCCAACCACCCGTGTCCTCCATTCTTGCTGCGATTGTGAAGCTGCATGTGTTCTGTATCAGGGGACAGCTACGTCATGTGACCTTATTCTTTGGGATGAGGTTTGATAGTTAAATGGGTCTTGGAGAGACGGATGCATTTGCACTTGCATAACTTCTGTCTTGAATGCATCGCAGACCACCTCCTGAAGTTGTTTAGGCGATAAAATTTGAATCTGCTCCTAATGCATCTTGGGAGCATTCACACCAGCATTCTGATGTGGATAACCATGATCTGGATATAATCCAGATGCTCAAAATGCATAAAACGACCAGGTGTAAATGACACAGAACCAGTCATATGTATTACTGTACATGTCCCATGTTCCCCAAGGCTCCACAGCCACAGACATACATGTTACATGGATGACATGTAGTCCTGTGCTGTTAGGGCATGTTTGTCATCTATACACTTGGACATGTCTTTGTAACAAAGAGATCAGCTCAAACACATTAAAGCACACACTCTTACAACAACCACGTTTATTGATTACATTCACTTCATTGAAAAGAAGGAACCCGATTGCAAATCTTCACAGAAGACAAAGAGTTTTTCACTAAAATGTTTTTTTACACACACATCTTTTTTTTCTCCAACCAGCTTTTCAAAACCTACTCACAACACAACTGTGCAGTGGTGAGGTGGTTGTACAGTTGGTGATCAAACCAGATAAAAGTGGGTTTGTTCCAGAAGAGAGCATACTGGGTCCTGCAAGCTTGGGAGTTCCTCAGTCACCCGTAAGATGAACCAAGAGAGGTGTAGACATACAGCAGTAAGTATCTGTACACACATTATGCTCTAGATGGAAGTTTGATCCTGATGGATACATGCAGCCTCACAGAACTTGCATATTCCTTTCAGTTGTACAGTAGCTTGTGATGTCACTGTCTGGAGGCGGATTCATCCCAGGTCACCAGCTATGGCAGTTAGCAAGGCTCATACACAACACACAAGTCCATCAATGGAGAGTGAGAAGCAAACCGTGGAGTAAGGGATCACTGTTCATTTGAGTTTTTATTCCAGAGGACCTGGGTCTTTGGGTGCAGGTGGGGCTACATTTTTATCCAATTAGCAAGCGCCATTCTCCCGAGAGACTTACAAAATCAAGTGAATGCAGGGCTGTGTGTGTCATCACAGGCTGTACGCCATGCTCCATAAAGCTTGTTCACAACATGTCCTCTTGTTCGGCTCCCTGCTGTCCTACTCAAGATGCTCTGTGAATATCCAGTGCACAGTGTGAGCTGATGTGGGGAGGTTTTCAGTCCGAACTTATTACCCCTGCCAGTGAGGTTGCAAACCCTTCTCTCTGGCGCCCCCTTGAGGAGAATGAAATGTACAGCACAGTCTACTGTAAGGACGCGGTCTATCAATCAGAAGGGCGCCTATGGACCCTGCATGACCTCAGTCTCAACTCCCTTATCTAAACATCTGCAGGTTATCACTGTCCACAAAATAAGAGAATGTACAAACAAGAGCAGAGAATCAGCTCAGTACAAGCGCTACAGTTTCTTTCACATATTTCCTTATTAAAGCCTTTGCCGCCATCTATAGAAAAAACCAAGGTAGTGCACTGTCACCACTTGCTTAAACTGCAACCCTTCATCCAATGAAAGCTTTGCATTCCAAGAATCCTTCTGATATGTGTCGACCATTGGAGGAGTCCAACACTGAGGCAGGCCCCAGAAAATCCAGAGTTATGTCATGGAATGCACTTCGAATAGGTTCATACACATCCTATACTCCAAACCTAACCAGTCCAGTAGAGCACACACCCAGTTATACAGGTTTTGTGAATTTCCACATCCTTAACAAGCAAGCACCTGACTGTTCAAGTTATGTACAGTTACACAGAATTTCTCTGTCTTGCACCCACAAGTCCTCACCTGTTGAAACAATAACCAAATTCAGCTCTGCTGCACAGGTTCTGCACACTTGGTAGCGAGTGTTAGCTGGTCTTGGTGAGAGATTATCAAAAATACAGACTCCTAACTGAAAGATTTTTCATGAAGGGCAGAAATGAATTCTTATTTCACCTAATATCACCACTGATATTGACATTGATTTATGTTGTCTAATACTGATATGAATTTCAGATATTCCAGAACTGGAACTGATTTTTTCTCATAGGGCAGAAATTTCCTCCCATTTGATGTTTGCATGCATTCTTCTTCTTCACCCACTGACCTGGATTCTCACTCGACTAACAAAAGATACAGATAGGGAATTACTTCTAACCCAGGCCTCATCCATGGACTCATTGGATACTGCAGTCCGTTGAGCACAAAATGGATAAGAGGTAATATGTAGAGGAAGTGACATCACAGATCACATGACCCAGTATTATAAAAAAGTAAGATGTCCCTCCTGGAGGCAATAGCAGTGTCTGAAACGGCTCACTACTCCCTGACGTCTAATCTAGTGAATTTACATGTAGGGAACTAAATAACATACTTAAACAATGAATTTGATCAGCAGACCTTCTCTTCTGTCATCATTCAGCGTTGACACCTGGGCTACATGTCTGTCGCAAAACCTTCAACATACCATCTACCTGGTTCTTTATTCATTGGTGTGATAATGATCTATTTGCAAATGTTTCTGACTCTGCCCACTGAGTTTGCCTTCCTCGTTCATTGATGCATTACATTGCCTGTACATGTACCCATATAATAAAGATAAAATAGCTTTGCAGACAGTTTACAAAGCATCGTGGTTCACTTCCACCTTTTGTAGTGATTACAGCTGTTTACAAGATATAACAGTGCATTGTCGGATATTTTTAGTTCTCTAAAATGCATGCCAAATTTAATTTGACTTACTTGATTATTTGTAATGATAGACCCCTTATTACATTTCTGGTACATCCATTTACCTCTACACCAGGTCAGCCAGCTGAGAATGGGCTCCCCTACTATAGCCAGGTTCCTCTCGAGATTTATTCCCATTGGGGAATTTTCTCTCGCCACCATTTGAGTGTTTTTCTTCCCACTGGGGAGTTTTTACCCCACTTTTTGGGGGTTTAGTCCTGGTTTTTGCCCAATTTTTCTTCTGTTACTCTGTGAAATGTGTTTGTGGCAGTTTATCATAAAAAGTGCTGTAGAAAAATAGAAAAAATAGACACATTTATGGGGCACTGGGACTCCTTTTGGGACTGAGTGACCTGTACAAGCATGACATGAGGAGTAAGGGAACAGGATGTGTTGAAGTAATAGTCTGAAAAGTCTTTGTTTCAATGTAAAAAATATAAAAAATAGTTTTTTGGAGCTGGAGGCTACTCTGATTAGTGGGGGCTATGACATAGTTGAAATTTCTGGGTAAGGAAAATGTCAAAAAAGTACGTTCAAAAAACAGTCTACCTGGTGGATGAATAAAGCTGTAAGGGAGAGGAAAAGAAAAAAAGCTATCACATTTCTCCCTTTCTTTGGGAGGCAGTAGAGGACTGAACTGCACATGTACAAACCAGAAATGTCTTTGGGAGCGCCATTGTACATTAAGTTATTAACCGTGCTACATTTATTAAGCCTTGCATTTATGGAAACTCTCCCCATTGTTTGTGAAAGGAAATAATCTTTAAAAATATTTTTTTTAAATATGAATTCTTCATCTTTAGAAGCAGTTGCTAATTAGAGAAGATGAGAGATGGTGACTCTGGAGATGATTGGTTATTTGGTACAGAACTGAACAACTTGAAATATTAAAGCTGTGTTCTGAGGTTGTTGTTTTTTTCACTAATGAGACATGTGAACATTTAAAGGTGATATGAGCACTGGCTTTGTGGAGTAGCTTGCCAGGTCATGTAAGTTGAAGCAAAAACTTTGGGGGTTTTGAAGACCAGGCCTTATAGCAGTGATTGTGAACATGAAAGACTATGGAAAAATAGACAGTGCAGTTTACAAATGTGCATTGTATTGATTCATCCACACCCCAGCCTACACTGAGCAATCTATCAGAATAATCTGTGCCAATGTATTCACTTTTGTTTTTTCATTTTTGAAAGTCAGATTTTATCTTTTGGATTTTGAACTTCCTCAAAAATGAAATCATTAAAAAGTAAAACCAAAATGCATATTAACAGATTGTTTTAAATGTTATTTTCTCCCTTGTAATTATTATTTGCTTTATGCAGGAACTGTGGCCAGTCTATCGACAGTAGTAAAACAGCAAAAAAGTACTGCACATATGAAAACAATACTGAGTAGAATTAATTGTGCATAAAATACTTCGTGGGTTTCTGAAAATATCGTACAAATGTATAAAGAGATGTTCAAAACAGGACTCTCCTTATTTTTATCATAATCCAAGTCATTGATTACACATGAAAAACGAAGCATGTGTAATTTATTCAGCCATGGGAATATGGGAGACAAATAAATTTTGTTGCTTTTTTGAATGAATCTCAGAATCACATGACAAAAGCAACACAGCTGATTTTGGAGTCTGAAAGCCTGGATGTTGTTTCTGTACAGATTGGACCATGTAGTCTAATTCCAGCTCCATCTGCTTTATCACTAAGAACTACTTATAAACAGTAATTACTCCCTGATTTAAAACTTTTTACATTGTTTTAACATCACACACATATAAAGAATGATACATTTAGCGTTTATTTGCATATAACCTATTTTCACAAAAATGAAACTCAGACTCTATAATTCTCATGTTATGAAATACAGATCCTCATAGGTGTCACTATGCAATACTCCACTCCTTAATTATCTCATCTTCTTTCATGTGTTATATTTTCATTCCTCTGGCATGCACAGTCTCTGTTCATCTGACCGACCAAACCTGCAGACTGGCATTATTCAGCCAAACGGGTTTTAGGGGGGTGTGACACAAAATGCAGATTGTCATACATGTCATTAATATAAACACCACTCCTTTTTAGTTTTATGTTCTTTTGTCAGTTAACCGTCATTTTCTAATTCTTACATCGTGTGTTGGCTCTGTGTGTACATCTGAATTAAACCAGCAGATCTGCATTATTGTGTCAAATGGTTTCATGACATGTGTCTGATACAATTAAAGCTGAAACTGGGAGGTACAGTATGTTCAATTTTTTTTCGTTTTTCTTTCCAGTGCGGAGTTTCTACCTCACTTGCTTTTTGGGGGGTTAGTCCTGGTTTTTATCCTTATTTTTACCCAATTTTCCATCTGTTACCCTGTGAAATGTGTTTGCGACAGTTTTCCGTGAAAAGTGCTATACAAATAAAATAGGCATGTTAATGAGGCATTGGGACTCCTTTTGGTGCTGGGTGATCTGTACAAGCATGACAGACCTGAACCAGAGGGGTACTACTGCACTGGGCCAGCTTATGTTTAGGGTAGCACCAGATTATTTAAACTAAGAACCTGGGAGGCAGGCAAGTTCGAGAGTGAAAAAAGTAGGGAGGTACAAATTGCAAAGGTAGAAGCTGTCAAGCTATAATTGTGAGAACACTGATAAAATCTTTTAAAAGCAAAATTTTAGTAAAGGTGGCTTGAGGCAGCGAGGAGTGAGAGAATGGTTTGTGTTGAATAAGTATCCTGTAAAGTCTTTGTTTAAATGTAAGAAATATGAAAAATATTTTTTGGAGCTAGAGGCTACTCTAATTAGTGAAGGCGTGACACAAAATACGGATTCTCATACATGTCACCAAACAAAACATCACGCCTTTATTATTTTACATTCTTTTGTCTGTTCACCTTTATTTTCTAATTCTTTCACCGTGTGTTGGCTCTGTGTGTACCTCTGAATTAAACCAGCAGATCTGCATTATTGTGTCAAATGGTTTCATGACGTGATGTGCTTGAAGACAAAACTGGGTGGTACAGTATGTGCAATTTTTTCATAAGATGTTTTTGCAGTACAGTATAAAACAAAACAGCGGCAGCCAATTTCGCAGTGTTATTGACCAAACTGAGGAGGTAAAGCACTGAGTTTTCACCTGGGTAGCCTACTGAAGAATCTAATGTCTGCTTGATGAGAAGGAGCTGCAGGTACAGAGCTGAAGGACGAGTGAGTATTCAAATACAATCTTATTATTCTCTGAAAGTACACATCTGGTTCTGTGGTACAGTGCAAATTTGCACTGATATTTAACCAATGTTTCTTGTCTTTATAATATTTGTAGAAGCCAGACATGGGGGGAAATAATTGTTGGAAATATTTTAATCCAGTGACTGCCCCACACATAACAACTGACAATGTTGGTCAGTTTTATGTTAAGTGAGAAATTCTCAATGCTAAAGAATTTGTGGGAAAAAAGAAAAGTTTTTTTGATATATGATTTCAAAACATAAAAATGACACCCAACAGTTATTTTACTCTTTGAAGAGTACAGTTTTAGGAATGTTTATTTTTTTCAAAATTCTAAGCCAGTGGTCTAGAATCGCATTGCTTTCAATTAGCAGGAGGGATTGCTACATCAGCATTATATGTGTGTATGTGTGTGTGTGTGTGGGAGAGAGAGAGACTCAATGTTGCATGGGCACACACAGGCACATACAGGCGAGCACGCACACTGCCGATTGTTGGAACGTTTCTACAGGCTGATTCGCATCTCAGCTGATTCACCGATGTTGGTGCCAACATCTCGTTCACGCATACCATAAAGTCAGTCATCCATCACTCATATTTGTTTACCAGTTGCTACAAATGTCTGGGGTAACAATCGACACATAACTCCCCCTGAAATAACAAACAACAACTTTTAAGACGTTACATATCACAAGATCACTCAAAAGTGAAAGTAAATGAGCGCAACCATACGATATGGCTCTGTGCTGCTCAGTACAGCAGGGGAAATGCTGTATATAGGCTAATACTGTATGTTAGGTCTTGAGCGTAAATTTAACAGTTTTGTAAAGAGTACAGAAATTTTTGTGAAATGGGCTGCAGATATGTATACAGTACTACTTGAGGTTGAATTTGAGTGAATTCAAGAACATTAATAGTCATAGTCATTGAATGAATTTTGTCTCAAATCAATGACAAGTCATCATTCACAGTCTGGTCCACATTGACTGTTGTTGTGAAAACTGTGTAACAAGTTTTGAAGTAGTGACCACAGTACTGAGAAATGCTTCTAACCAATGACAATAGCACATAGTTAATAGTATATACAATAATATATGATTTTGAAACAAATATCTGCACTGCAGTGGGTGGTAAAATGCATTCGTCCTGTTGCTATAATGGTCAGTTATAGTATGCATTTTCTGCCTGGGCTTTTTCTTCCATATTAAAGTGTATTAAACTGCACAAAATAGTTAAGCAGTATTTAAAAAAATAAATAAATCAAATTCATTAATCATTTCAGGGGATACTAAATAGTGTATTCAGCAGACCAATGATATTTGCTTTGATGTCCTATGTAGCTTAGATTATGCTTATATGGGTTTGGGGAGTAACAATGCCCAACTACAGTATGACTGAGAGTCTGCAATTGGCTTAGTCCTACCATGGCAGTTTTGGTGTAACCGAAAGATGCTCAACTGCCTGGACTCCTTTTCAGAGTGTTCTGGAGTGAGCAGCACTTCCATTTCCTGTTCAACCTCCCCCACCCCTGAGTGAATCTCCAAACTGCCAAGCTTGGAAAAGAGGGAAACAACAACAGAAAGGATACAACAGTCACCCAAAGAAACGCAACAATGGTAAAAAAATAAATAAAATAAAAAAAACTTTTGGACTGTTTTTGTCCAGTGCTGAGGTATATAGTTGCCTAGGAAACATACACTTGGGGAAGCCCTGCTATAATGACCGTCTCACACATGGACGACGTCTTAATCAATAAACAAGCTCTTGCACTCTCTGGGAGACAAAAGAAATGACTTAGAAATGGCTTTCCATGTTTGATCATGAATCAGCACACAAATGTTTATTATTGGTCCAAATTTAGGAAGTCACATGCTTATCTCAATCATCTGATACTTATCTTTCAGGTTCGGTGAACTCTAGTGGCCTCTACAGGTGTACTCAGAATTGTGCAGGTGAGTAAAACTACGTTACTCCAGCACATCGACAAGTGGCTGTAATACTGCACAGCATCAAGTTATCATTGAACAATGACTGACATGAACAACATTGAACAGCATTGTCTGAAGGAAACCAACACAGCTCACACTACTGTCTACTATTAATGTGATAGATAGACATTAAATCTATACAAACATATTTGATCTATTATTGGTTTGGATTTATGGCACCAAGCACTCAATAAATCAATCATATTTTCACAGAACTGTGAATGAACAGTAGACAAAGGGAATCTTCTGTGTCATAAAGGGTACCAAACACTTTGCACTTGATGGGCGATTTATCTGGGATTTCCTGCCTCAATCTGAGTTTCTTACATTGTCCTAACATAACATAATGCGCCCCTTTGATAACAGATTCTCTGATAGGGCATAATGGAATTCTACAGTCTGTGACACACGGTACACATCTGCATGCACAGCAGTCATGACTGCAGATCTAGAGCTCTTTTTATCCCCTGCAAACTGAATGACTTAAGAATAAAGCTGCAGCCTTGTGTATATAAACAGGGCTATAGCACTGAGAATGCGCAATTACAGGAGACCAAATGCATTGAAAAACCTGATGTGCCTTTTGATAACATCCCTCATCTTAAATGGTAAATGGACTGTATTTATATAGCGCTTTTATCCAAAGCGCTTTACAACTGATGCCTCTCATTTGCCAGAGCAGTTAGGGGTTAGGTGTCTTGCTCAAGGACACTTCGATATGCCCAGGGCGGGGTTTGAACCGGCAACCCTCCGACTGCCAGACAATCGGTCTTAGCTCCTGAGCTATGTCGCCCAATCTTTTTCTTATACAGGCCTACTATTTCACACAGATACATAACGCCTCACTAACCTGAAGTAAGAGAGTCAGATCTGAAGCAGAGGAATTCTACTGTATGTGATGTCTGAAGCAGAGGAACTGTACTGTGTATGTTGTCTGAAGAGAAGGAACTACTATATGTGAATTTTGAAGCATGACAGCTATACTATATATTAAGTCTGAAGCTGAGGAACTCTACTGTACATGATATCTGAAGCAGGGAAACTCTACTGTATGTGATGTCTGAAGCAGGAAAACTACTATATACTATGTCTTAAGAAAAGAAACAAATGTATGTGATCTTGGAAGCACGAGAACACTAATGTGTGTGAATTCTGAAGCAAAGGAGCAATTATATGTGCATTCTGAAGCAGGGGAACTCTACTGTGTATAAATTTTGAAGCATGGGAACTCTATTGTGTGTGAATTTTGAAGCAGGGCATCTCTACTTTATATGAATTCTGAAGCAGGGGAACTGTATTGTATGTGAATTTTGAAGCAGGGGAACTCTATGTGTGTGACGTCCAGATTTTCTTGTATTGCAGCCATGGCCACAAAAGAAGCTGAGATATCTCTTATGACATGGAATATTAATTGGATTATGAGTAAAGTGCATGATGTCACTAAAGCAGCCAAAAAGAACAAAGTGAACATTGTATTCCTTCAGGAGACTCGAATTGGACCACATGACCATGGTATATTTAAGTTCAAAGGATGGCGCAAATTTTTCACAAGGAATGCTTCATGCACAAAAGGAGTTGCCATCCTCATTAAAAAGGACATTTTTTGTAAGTTGAGTGAGAAACCTATAAAAGATTCTGGATGTTACATCATAGTGAAATGTGAACTACGAGGCCAGCCTTACACCCTTGTGAATGTGTACAGCCACAAGTCAAATCAATATATTTTGGACGAAGTCAGACGGCACCTACAAAACAGTGCTGACAGTGTGTTGGTGATTGGAGGAGACTTCAACACTACTCTCAACCCGTACTTGGACAGGACATCAACATCCAGAAATGAGGAACATAAACCTTCGCGGAAACGTGTTGCAAAATTCACTACATCCTTCCACCTTGTGGATGTCTGGAGAAGAATGAACCGAACAAAGATTCAATACACTTACTCTCATAATGATAACAAGTCCAGGTTGGATTACATTTTCATGCAGGAAGAGGCCATGTGGCGAGTTAACACCTGTGAAATCCTTGACACTGAAGAGGTTTCGAACCATAAACCTGTCTGGCTTCAGCTTACCTCAACACCATCCAGCCATGATCCCCCTCCAGACACAGATCTCTATTTTCACGTGGCTCCAATACTGGCCTGGCACCTGGAGGAGCATTTCAAAGATATGACAGCAAAAACAGAAAAGGCAAAGAACAAAACCAAGAGTCGGCTAGTGATCCACCCAGAAGGAAAAAGGAAGGTAAAGTGGTCTTTGCTGGAGGAGGCAATTGAAGCACTGGAGGATCCCCTTCTTAAATCCATACTCTTTGAACAGCTGCTGAGAAGATCAGACCAGGACCAGGACTACAAACAGCTACGGCGTGGCTGTCTCCTCACCACAGCGCTGCTCAAACTGTATGTTTCACACATTGCGAGCGAAGTGCTAAATCCTGAATTCTTGCGATCAGGCAGGACATTAGGACATCTCTTCTACAGTGAAACTGTGATGATCAGTCTGTCATTCTATCCTGAAGCCAGACTGGAAACTAGGGTCAAGGAAAAATTCAGAGAGCTGGGAATTCGACCAGAGAAAATATTATTTATATAATATTGTACAAATGACTAATAATACTTACATATCTCTGTGTAATTTTACTCATATAAACAATTGCAATGACTAACACTGTAGTTTAGGCAGGAGGGGGCCTGGACTGGTGAGGGAGTTCTGCCCAAGCTCTATCTCAAAAGCAATAAATCTAACCTCACTAACCTTGGGTTGGTTTCCAGATAATGTGGGATCATTGGTTTATGAGGTTCTTAAGCAACGTGCGTTTGCTCTTTAAATGAGTTCCTCTAACACAGTTGATAAACAAACTGTTAAGAGTCTGGTGCTCTGGTGGATTAAAGGTGACCCCAATTGCAGCGTTTATTCAGACAATTTTTTTCAGGCACAAGATTCTCTAAAGCCGCGTTTCCACCAAAATTACCCGGAACTTTTAGTCCCTGGAACTACTTTTCAAGGAACTAAAAGGTTCCTTCAGCCCATGGTTGTCTGCGTTTCCACCGCGGTCTAAAGTCTCGCGAAGATTTTTGTGGATTTTATTTTAACCCCATCAGAGTGGTCTGCTGGAATCACCCACATAATAAAATAAATAAGTAAAAATACATTACAGGACCTCCTTGGGTAATTCTTATCCCGCCAGAATAGGGCTTATGAGGCTGCTACACTTTTTAGACTATTGTAGACTGTGAATGTAAGTGTGTTTCGAAAGCGCATGCGTATGGTGAGTGCTGCCAGAGTGGGATCTTAAAGTAGTTCCTTGCTGCAAACTGTCTGGACGGCTCGTAACTTAAGAGTGACTTAAGAGTGAACCTGTTACGGATGTGTTTGGGAAACCCGCGTTGTTATAAGAATGAGTGCAAGAGGTCTTACCGTTTAGAGATTCTTACCGTTTAGAGGCTTTCAGGAAACCCACCGCTTATTTGGGAGACCAGTAAAACTAATCAAGTGATGATAATGCTGGAAGTAAACACAGAGGGATGTGATATGACTGTGATAAATGCTCAGAGGGACACTCCCTCTGTGGAACTTGGAACACACATCTTTTTTGTGTGAACTGACTCCCCTTCTGCAGAATAAAGAACACTGATTATTCCTGCCTCAAACCATTTTCTGCCAACTTTCGGAAACTTGCATTTTTGGCGACGAGGACAGGATCTTTTACTCGGATGTCGTGTATCATTCTCGGCGGAAGAATGACTCTGTGGATCCTCCTGAGACACAAGCGCCTGTCAATCATCAGAGGCAAAACCTCCTGGGAAACACCTACTGCCAGACCTCTCCGCAATATGCTGACATCATCAATGTGTCTGATTGTTGGGTTTGCACACATATTCCTCAAGCACCCAAAAAGCTGCAGTAATGATGCAATACCTCTTTACCGGTGTTCCACAATGACTTTTTAAAACTACTATCAGACATGACATTGAAGATTATTCATACAATAACATTGAAAAAGCTCTATTTCATGTGTTAGGATATGATGCAATAACCACATCACACTGCTGTAGTGAAATAAAGTAACACTCAAGCAATATGCTGGTCAAGCCATCTTAAAATGAGCAAGATCTGGCATTTTAATCTTTTTCCTTTGAAGCTAATATTCATTATATCCAAATATACTTAAAGGGAAGATTGTTGAGGCGAAAATATAGGAGTGATTTATATTTTATATATATATGTGTGTATATTTACTAATATTAACTAATACAATAATTCACATCCTGTAGTTAAGATGGGAGGAGGGCTGGGCTGGAGAGGGAGTTCTGCCCAAGCTCTCTCTCTAAAACAATAAATCTGAACTTATTGACCTTATTTGGGTGTCCAGTAAAATGTAATAAGTGGTGATTTGCTAATACTGTAACAATATACAGTAATGAAAGATGAGGCCGGTCGAGCCATTTTAAATGAGTGAGACCTGAAATGTTAACCTTTTATTGATTGTAAAGCCTATATTCATTATATTCATATGTGTTTAAAAGGGAGATGTTGGAGTTCAAATGTTACATTTTACATATGTGTGTATTTTCTTAACATAATTAATTTATATTAATCAATATTATCCATTGTTCCTAATTACTATTATTGTAGTTCAGATGGGAGGGGAAGCAGTAAATCTGACCATGTTGACCTTATTTGGGAGACCAGCAAACATAATAAATGATGATTGGCTGAGCTGAAGGCAAATAACGAATGATGTGATATGACTACATGGATATGTTATACTACTGATGTGATATGTTATAAATGCCCAGAGGGAATGCATCTCTGTGGAATTTGGACACGCATCTTTATTGTGTGAACTGATTCCCCTTCTGCAGAATAAAGAATACTGATTATTTACAGTTCCTGTCTCAAACCTTTTTCTCCCAACTCCTGGAGTCTTATAAAAAACAACATTGAGGAGAATGAATTGTGCAAAAAATGATTTGTCTGATTTCTTTATTATTATTATTTGGCTTTAATTTCTGTACAGATGTATTCATAAAGAGATGGTTTAAAAAACTCACAAATTCATACAAAGATGGTTAAAAAAACTTGTCATTTTTTATAATTTCCTAACAAGTCATTGATTACACATGAAAATACTCATCATTGGGAACATATACAAGCTAAGGTAATATTGGAGACAAATTGATTTTGTTGTTAATGAATGAATCTCAGAATTGATTACTTTTACATGCTCACACTGCTTATTCAACACCCGTCATACCCACTCCCATGACCTGGTTCCCCCACTTAGCCACCACTTCTGGATGAGAGATAGAAACCACCTGTTAGCTCTGTACAGTCTTACTTCAAAAATATAATGCCAAATATGATATTAATATGTATTTCAATAATAATATATTTCTTAACACCCCCTTAACATTTGTGTATTGTGTAATATGCAAGAGAGTCAATTGCAGATACTTCTTTATAGACTTGATTAAATGAAAGCAAATGCGTGATTAAACACTGTGTGTGTATGTATATCTATATACACATACTGTATAAAGCTCGCATTGGCCTGTAACGCTGCCATTGAATAATGCTGTGGCACCATCTAGAGGACAGTACTGAACTGCAGGCTGTACTTCGATAAAGTGTGGAAGTGTGCACTTCCTGGGTTGACAACTGGAGGTCTGTGGTCCACAGGGGATACCACTGCGGTTCTGAGATCACACCCTCTACTCCACCTCTGGGCCTGGGTGGGGGTCCATGGATCAGAAATGGTTGAAAACCCCCAATATACACAGTGTGCTCTCATAATGGTTTCCAGTAGGGCTGGATTGTCCCTGCAGACCAAAAAAAAAGTTAGCAAAAGAATGATATACTCCCCAAAGACTTGAGGATCAGTATTCATGTGTCAACTTGGACATGTGTGCATAGCACTGATGAGTCAAATTCATATGGAGTATGTGACATGTTCCCAATGACCCCGTTTTCACCTGGTCATTTCAAATGACTTTTATCTAGATTGTATCCGAATAAGACTTAACCACATTGCACTTACACATTGTTGTCAGATGCATCACAAGTTAGCCAGATTGAAATCTGATTACCATTTTGGGAGTAAAATACAAAACCTTAACAACCCACTTCCTGTGTGTTTTGCTCTGGCTCTCAAAGAACAAAGATGGTAGTTGCTTCCAAAACAGCTTGTGGAACGGCAAGTTTTCTTAAAGTTAAGGAAGGATACCATATTCGATAGCTAACGTACAACAGAAGACGGCTGATGAGATAGATTAATCCTGCAGCCATATCGTGAACAGCAAAGTTTTGCTTGAAGTCCCACCACACGTGTCCTCCATGCTTGTTGCGATTGTGAAGCTACCTGTGTTCTGTATCAGGGGAAGGCTACGTCACGTGACCTTATACTTTGGGATGAGGTTTGGTTGTTAAATGGGTCTTGGAGAGAACTACTGTCTTGAATGCATCTCAGACCACCTCCTGAAGTGGTTTAGGCAATCGGATTTGAATCTGCTCCCAATGCATCTTGGGAGCATTCACACCAGCATTCTGATGAGGATAATCCGAATCTGGATATAATCCAGATGTTCAAGATGCATAAAACGACCAGTTGTAAATGGCACAGAACCAGTCATATGTATTACTGTACATGTCCCATGTTCCCCAATGCCCCAAAGCCACAGACATACGTGTTACATGGATGACATGCAGTCATGTGCTGTTAGGGCATGTTTGGCATCTATACACTTGGACATGTCTTTGTAACAAAGAGGTCAGATCAAACACATTAAAGCACACACTCTTACGACAACCACGTTTATTGATTACATTCACCTCGTTGAAAAGAAGGAACCTGATTGCAAGTCTTCAGAGAAGACAAAAGGATCTTCACTAAAATGTGAAAAGAAAGTACAAAAATATTTTTTTCCTCACACGTATACATACACACTTTTTGTTCTCCAACAAACTTTTCAAAACCTACTTACAACACAATTGTGCGGTGGTGACGTGGTTGTACAGGAATCAAACCAGATAAAAGTGGGCTTGTTCCAGAAGAGAGCATACTGGGTCCTGCAAGCTTGGGAGTTCCTCAGTCACCCGTTAAGATGAACCAAGGGAGGTGTAGACATACAGCAGTAAGTATCTGTGCACACATATGCTCTAGATGGAAGTTTGATCCTGGTGGATACATGTAGCCTCACAGGACTTGCATTCTCCGTTTAGTTGTACAATAGCTTGTGATGTCACTGTCTGGAGGCGGGTTCATTCCAGGTCACCAGCTATGGCAGTTAGCAAGGCTCATACAGTACAACACACAAGTCCATCAATGGAGAGTGAGGGATTACCGTTTATTTGGGTTTTTAGTCCAGAGGACCTGGGTCTTTGGGTGCAGGCGGGGCTACATTTCATCCAATTAGCAAGCACCATTTTCCCAAGCGATGAATGCAGGGCTGTGTGAGTCATCACAGGCTGTACGCCATGCTCCATAAAGCTTGTTCATGTCCTCTTGTTCGGGTCACTGCAGTCCTACTCAAGACGCTCTGTGAATATCCAGTGCACACGGTGAGGTAATGTGGGGAGGTTCTCAGTCCGAACGTCTCAACTTATTAGCCCTGCCTGTGAGGTTGCAAACCCTTTACTCTGGCGCCCCCTTGAGGAGAATGACATTTACAGCGCTAGTTACTGTAAGGACACTGTCTATCAATCAAAAAGGCACCGATGGACCCTGCAAGACCACAGTCCTAATTCCCTTATCTAAACATCTGCAAGTTATCACTGTCCACAAAATAAGAGAATGTACAAACAGGAGCAGAGAATCAGCTCAGTACAGGGGCTACAATTTCTTTCACAGATTATTTTATTATAGCCTTTTCTGCCATCTAGAGGATGAACCAAGGTACTGCACCATCACCATTTGCTTAAAGTGCAACCCTTCATCCAATGAAAGCTTTACATTCCAATAATCTTTCTGATATGTCGACTGTTGGAGGAGTCCAACACTGAGGCAGGCCCCAGAAAATCCAGAGTTATGTCATGGAATGCACTTCGAATAGGTTCATACACATCCTATACTCCAAACCTAACCAGTCCAGTAGAGCACATACCCAGTTATACAGGTTTTGTGAATTTCCACATCCTTAACAAGCAAGCATCTGACTGTTCAAGCTATGTACAGTTACACAGAATTTCTCTGTCTTGCACGCACATGTCCTCACCTGTTGAAACAATAACCCAATTCAGCTCTGCTGAACAGGTTCTGCACACTTGGTAGCGAGTGTTAGCTGGTCTTGGTGAGAGATTATCAAAAATACAGACTCCTTACTGAAAGATTTTTCATGAAGGGCAGAAATGAATTCTTATTTCACCTAATATCACCACTGATTTTAACTAGTTGGATATTGACATTGATTTATGTTGTCTAATGCTGATATGAATTTCAGATAGTCCAGTATTGGAACTGATTTTTTCTCATAGGGCAGCAATTTCCTCCCATTTGATATTTACATGCATTCTTCTTCTTCACCCACTGACCTGGATTCTCACTCGACTAACAAAAGATACAGATAGGATTCCTTCTAACCCAGGCCTCATCCATGGACTCATTGGATACTGCAGTCCGTTGAGCACAAAATGGATAAGAGGTAATATGTAGAGGAAGTGACATCACAGATCACATGACCCAGTATTATAAAAAAGTAAGATATCCCTCCTGGAGGCAATAGCAGTGTCTGAAACGGCTCACTACTCCCTGACGTCTAATCTAGTGAATTTACATGTAGGGAACTAAATAACATACTTAAACAATGAATTTGATCAGCAGACCTTCTCTTCTGTCATCATTCAGTGTTACATGTCTGTCGCAAAACCTTCAACATACCATCTAGCTGGTCCTTTATTCATTGGTGTGATAATGATCTATTTGCAAATGTTTCTGACTCTGCCCACTGAGTTTGCCTTCCTCGTTCATTGATGCATTACATTGCCTGTACATGTACCCATATAATAAAGATAAAATAGCTTTGCAGACAGTTTACAAAGCATTGTGGTTCACTTCCACCTTTTGTAGTGATTACAGCTGTTTACAAGATATAACAGTGCATTGTGGGATATTTTTAGTTCTCTAAAATGCATGCCAAATTTAATTTGACTTATTTGATTATTTGTAATGATAGACCCCTTATTACATTTCTGGTACATCCATTTACCTCTACACCAGGCCAGCCAGCTGAGAATGGGCTCCCCTACCACAGCCAGGTTCCTCTCAAGATTTCTTCCCATTGGGGAATTTTCTCTCGCCACCGTTTGAGTGTTTTTCTTCCCACTGGGGAGTTTTACCCCACTTGCTTTTTGGGAGTTTAGCCCTGGTTTTTGCCCAATTTTTCTTCTGTTACTCTGTGAAATGTCTTTGTGGCAGTTTATCATAAAAAGTGCTGTAGAAATAAAATAGACACATTTATGGGGCACTGGGACTCCTTTTGGGACTGAGTGACCTGTACAAGCATGACATGAGGAGTAAGGGAACAGGATGTGTTGAAGTAATAGTCTGAAAAGTCTTTGTTTAAATGTAAGAAATATAAAAAATATTTTTTGGAGCTGGGCTGTGACATAGTTGAAATTTCTGAGACATGGCTTGGGTAAGGAAAGGGGATGAATATAATATATAGGGGGACAAATTTATTAGCAAGAATAAACCCAGTAAGAGAGTTGGGGTGCGGGGTGGAGGGAGTGTGGGTAGCTTCTGAATCTTGTGCTATGTAATGATCTTGACAGAATTTGCAGCATAGGGGTAGTGGAGGCATTTGGGACAAGTGATCTTTCCACTGTTAGTTTTGATATATTTTGGTAAATTAAAAGGGCCTCCTCTAAATTCAGAGTTATTAATTTTAGGCACGCCAACTTTAACAAGATGCATGCAAGTTTAGTTAATATAGACTGGCGGCAACTTCTTGATTGAAAGACAGTGAATAAAACGTGGGGCAGGTTCAAAAGGCTTATTCTTGATGCACAAATGAATTCGTTCCAAATGTTTAAAAAAAGTAAGTTTAAGAAACAGTCTACTTGGTGGATGAATAAAGCTGTAAGGGAGAGGAAAAGGAAAAAAAGCTATCACATTGCTCCCTTTCTTTGGGAGGCAGTAGAGGACTGAATTGCACATGTACAAACCAGAAATGTCTTTGGGAGCGCCATTATACATTAAGTTATTGACCACGTTACATTTACCAAGCGTTGCAGTTATGGCGACTCTCCCCTATGTTTGCGAAAGGAGAATCTTTTTAAATCTTAAAAAAAGACTTCTTCATCTTTAGGAGCAGTTCCAACTTAAAGAAGCTGAGAGAGGGTCACTCTGGAGGTGGTTAGTTATTCATTATGGAATTAAGCAACTTAAAATATTAAAGCTGTGTTTTGAGTTGACGTGTTAACATTTCAAGGAGAGTATTCACTGCATGGACTAGCTTGCCAGGTCGTGTAAGATGAAGCAGAAACTCTGGGTTTTTGAAGACCAGGCCTTATAGCTGTGCTAGATGCTATCTAGTTTGTAGGTAAACTGAATACCACAGTAGGTACAAGTCAAAGGTAAAAAATGGCCAGCAATGTTGCGCTGAATGGCCTGTTCTCGTCATTATGTTATGTGATTTATCATGTCTGGCCATTTGACTGAAGAGAAATACCTTGACCTGACTGTAGACCTCACATCATGTGACTGTGAATCTGAAAGACTATGGAATGATAGACAGTGCAGTTTACAAATGTGCATTGCATTGATTTAGCCACACCCCAGCCTACACTGAGCAATCTGACAGGATAATCTGGTGCCAGTGTTTTAACTTTTGTTTTTTCATTTTTGAAAGTTAGATTTTATATTTTGGTTTTTTATCTTCCTCAAAAAAAAAATGAAATCATTAAAAAGTAAAACTAAAATGCATATAAACAGATTGTTTTTAAATGTTATTTTCTCCCTTTTAATTATTATTTTCTTTATGCACAACCTGTGACCAGTCTATCAACAGTAGTAAAACAGAAAAAAGGTACTGCACATATGAAAACAATACTGAGAGAATTCGTTATGTAAAAGCTAATTTGTGGGTTTCCGAAAATACTGTACAAATGTGTACAGAGATGTTAAAAAACTCTCCTTGTTTGTATCATAATCCAAGTCATTGATTACACATGAAAAACTAAACGTGTAATTTATTCAGCCACGGGAATATGGGAGACAGATTAATTTGTTGCCTATTTGAATAAATCTCAGAATCACTTGACAAAAGCAACACAGCTGACTGTGGGGTCTGAAAGCTAAAAGCTGTCTTGTGACTGGATGTTGTTTCTGTACAGATTGGACCATGTAGTCTAATTCCAGCTCCATCTGCTTTATCATTAAGAACTACCTATAAACAATGATTACTCCCTGTTTGTAAACTTTTTACCTTTTTTTCACAACACACACATATAAAGAATGATAAATTTAGCATTTATTTGCATATAACCTATTTTCACAAATATGAGACTATAATTCTCATGTTATGAAATACAGATCCTCACAGGTGTCACCATGCAAAACCCCACTCCTTAATTACCTCATCTTCTTTCATGTGTTATATTCTCATTCCTCTGGCATGCACAGTCTCTGTTCATCTGAATGACCAAACCTGCAGATTGGCATTATTGAGTCACATGGTTTTGTGGGGTGTGTGCCACAAGATCTGGATTGTCATACTTGTCATCAAACAAAACAACACTCCTTTATTATGTTTCTTTTATCTGTTAACCTTTGTTTTCTAATTCTTTCACTGTGTTGGCTCTGTGTGTACGTCTGAAATAAACCAGCAGATCTGCATTATTGTGTCAAATGGTTTCATGACGTGTTTGATGTGCTTGAAGATATAACTGGGAGGTACAGTATGTGCAATTTTTTTATAAGACGTTTTGCAGTACAGTATAAAACAGAACAGCAACAGCCAATTTCGCAGTGTTGTTGACCAAACCGAGGAGGTAAAGCACTGAGTTTTCACCTGGGTAGCCTACTGAAGAATCTAATGTCTGATTGGTGAGAAGGAGCTGCAGGTACAGAGCTGAAGGACCAGTGAGTATTCAAATACAATATTATTATTCTCTGAAAATATACATCTGGTTCTGTGGTACGGTGCAGATTTGCACTGATATTTTCCCAATGTTTCATGATAATATTTGTAGAAGCCAGACATGGAGGGAAATAATTGTTGGAAATATTTTAATCCAGTGACTGCCCCACACATAACAACTGACAATGCTGGTCAGTTTTATGTCAAGTCAGAAATTCTCAATGCTAAAGAATTTGTGGAAAAAAAGATTTTTTTTGATATATGATTTCAAAATATAAAAATGACACCTAACAGTTATTTTACTCTTTGAAGAGTACAGTTTTAGAAATGTTTATTTTTTTCAAAATTGTAAGAATTGTAAGTCAGTGGCCTAGAATCGCATTGCTTTCAATTAGCAGGAGAGATTGCTACATCAGCATTTTATGCGTGTGTGTGTGTGAGAGAGGGAGAAAGTATTTTTCCAGCAGCGGCGCATGGCTTTTGCTTGGGTTCTCTGGTTTACAATGCAACTCACTGTTGCATGGGCACACACAGGCACATACAGGCGAGCACGCACACTGCCGATTGTTGGAATGTTTCTACAGGCTGATTTGCATCTCAGCTGATTCACCGATGTTGGTGCCAACATCTCGTTCACGCATACCATAAAGTTAGTCATCCATCACTCGTATTTGTTTACCAGTTGCTACAAATGTGTGGGGAAACAATCGACACCACAATAGACTCCCATAACACCCCCTGAAATAACCAACAACGACTTTTAAGATGTAACATATCACAAGATCACTTAAAAGTGAAAGCAAATGAGCGCAACCATTTCGCGCCAGAAATTCAATATGGCTCTGTGCTGCTGGTGCCTCAGTACAGCAGGGGAAATGCTGTATATAGGCTAATATTGTATGTTAGGCCTTAAATAAATTGAGCGTAAATTGAACAGTTTTATAAAGAGTACATACACTTTTGCGAAATGGGCTGCAGATACATATACAGTACTGCTTGAGGTTGAATTTGAGTGAATTCAAGAACATTAATAGTCATGGTCATTGAATGAAATTTGTCTCAAATCAATGGCAAGTCATCATTCACAGTCTGGTCCACATTGACTGTTGTTGTGAAAACTGTGTAACAAGTTTTGAAGTAGTGACCACGATACTGAGAAATGCTTCTAACCAATCGCAATAGTAAATATTTAATAGTATATCCAATAATATATGCTTTTGAAACAAATATCTGCACTGCAATGCATGGTAAAATGCATTCTTCCTGTTGCTATAATGATCAGTTATAATATACATTTTCTGCCTGGGCTTTTTCTTCCACGTTAAAGTGTAATAAACTGTACAGAATAGTTAAGCAGTATTTAAAAAAAATCGAATTCATTAATAATTTCTGGGGATACTAAATAGTGTATTCAGCAGACCAATGATATTTGCTTTGAACTCCCATGAAGCTTAGATGATGCTTATATGGGTTTGGGGAGTGACATAGCTCAGGAGGTAAGACCGATTGTCTGGCAGTCAGAGGGTTGCCAGTTCAAACCCCGCCCTGGGGGTGTCAAAGTGTCCTTGAGCAAGACACCTAACCCCTAAATGCTCTGGCGAATGAGAGGCATCAATTGTAAAGCGCTTTGGATAAAAGCGCTATATAAATGCAGTCCATTTACCATTTACCACAATACCCAAAAAATACCAAATACAAAAATACAATACCAAAAAAAAATGGGCCAAGCCCAAAATGACAAAATAATAAACTTTTAGTGGTCTTAACAACAAATCATTAGTCAGAAGATTAGCAAGAATTAAACAAATGCACTCCTGAGACCTCCTGTGCCACTATTTACTCATTTACTGTTGCTGCAGTGAACTGTTTGGGGAAAGGCTAGAAACAGGGAAATTCACTTATACAGTAGACAAATTAACATAATGTCAAATAAAAGAGTTATGTTTTGTATTTTGTTGCATATCATTTGCATGCCATGACTTCCTGATGTCTGTGACCTATCAACATCATCAGAGTCTGGATATCTTATTTTCAGGTTGTCCTACAAGCGTTGCAAAAACTCTTTGCATTTGGATCTCTATGGGAATTGGGGGGTGGGACTAGATTCAGCTGTAAATTATGCTGATACAGGATGGAACACATTTGTTGGCTAAATGGCTTTATGTCATCAAGGGTCCAAGGTAGCAAATGAGCCTCAAACCACCGTGCTGCTGCCAGATATGCAGTAGACACTACAAGCATTGTTTCTCCTGAATATTTTTTCCATTGAGTTCAACAGGAAAATTAATCAGGAGAAACAATGCTTGTAGTAGATGATGGCACATGAGGTCACAGGAGTGCATTTGTTTAATTCTTGCTAATTTTCTGACCAATGATTAGTTGTTAAGACATTAAAAGATTAATTTTTTGCCATTTTGGCTTGGCCCATTTTTTGGCCAGAGTGTACAGTATGACTGAGAGTCTGCAATTGGCTTAGTCCTACCATGGCAGTTTTGGTGTAACCGAAAGATGCTCAACTGCCTGGACTCCTTTTCAGAGTGTTCTGGAGTGAGCAGCACTTCCATTTCCTGTTCAACCTCCCCCACCCCTGAGTGAATCTCCAAACTGCCAAGCTCAGAAAAGAGGGAAACAACAACAGAAAGGATACAATGGTCACCCAAAGAAACGCAACAATGGTAAAAAAAATCAACTTTTTGACTGTTTTTGTCCAGTGCTGAGGTACACAGTTGCCAGGGAAATCTACACTTTGATTAAAATGGAAGACATCTTAATCAATAAACAAGCTCTTACACTCTTTGCATAGTATCGTGCTATAATTGACATGAACAATGACTGACATGAACAACATTGAACAGTGTTGTCTGAAGGAATCCAACACAGCTCACACTACTGGCTACTATGAATGTTTTTGATAGACATTACATCTATACAAGCATATTTGCTCTATTATTGGTTTGGATTTATGGCACCAGGCTCTCATATCATATTTTCATAGAACAGGGAATGAACAGCAGGCATAAGGAATCTTCTGTGTCATAAAGGGTACCAAACACAGATTGCGCTAGACGGGCTGTTCATCTGGGATTTCCTGCCTCAATTTAAGATTCTAACACAGTCCTGAAATGACACAATTCTACTGTTTGATAATGCATTTTCTCATAGGGTATGACGGAAATGTACAGTATGTGACATACGGTACACATCTGCATGCACAGCAGCTGTGACTGCAGATTATAAACCCCTTTTATCGCCCTCAAAAGCAAATGACAAAGCCCCAGCCCTGTGTAAATAAACAGGGCTATAGCACGGCCAATGCATTTCTTCAGGAGACCAGATGCAAAAATTTCCTTTTAATAACATACCTCATATTTGTCTTACACATGCCTGCTGTTTCACACAGGTAAGGCACTAAGCTGAAGTGATAGAGTGAGATCTGAAAAAAAAGAAACTTTTGTGACGTCTGAAGCAGAGGAACTCTACTGCATTTGACATTTGAAGCAGAGAAACTCTACTGTGTGAATTATGAATCAGGGCAACTCTAATGTAACTTCAGACACAATGCAGCTAGGAACAAGCGCAACGCAGACATGTCTAATGTCCTGGAATATAAATGGGATTACAAAAGAAACAACAAGAGCAAAGAAATTAGATGCCATCGCTGGGATAGCCGAAAAGCAGAATGTTAACATTATTTGTCTTCAGGAGACTCGCATTGGACAACATGACACTAATGTATTTCACACTTTCAAAGAATGGGAGCATTTCTACACAAAGATTGACGCATACCGCAAAGGAGTTGCCATTCTCATTCGAAAGGGCATTGGTTTTCAGCTGTTAAATAAAAAATTATCTCATACAGGAGAATACATTGTAGTGAAATGTAAACTACTAGGCCAGCATTACACCATTGTGAGCATATACCACCATCGGCATGACCAAGCTGCTTTGGACAGACTCAGAAAATACTTAACGAGGAATACTGAAGGAGAGTTGGTGATTGGAGGAGACTTCAACACTACTCTCAACCAAGACGTGGACAGGGCATCAGATTCCCGAGATTGGAGACAAAATGCTATGCGGAGAAGTGTACAGAAAATGACAACACACCTTGACCTTGTGGATGTCTGGAGAGAAATCCACCCAGACGAGATAGAATACACATACCATCAAAATAAGACCAGCTCCAGGTTAGATTACATCTTCATAAAGAGAGAGTCCATGCAGCAAGTCGAAAAATGTGAAATCCTTGTTGAGACTACAGCGTGCTCAGACCATAAACCTGTCTTGCTCCAGTTTAAATCAGAGACCGATATTATCATGAATGAAATATCTCATATGTCTCAAGGTATTAATAATGATGATGATGCTACTACTGCTGCTGCTGAAGCTGCTGATACTGCTGTTGATGCTGCTGATGCTGCTGATGCTGCTGCTGCTGATGCTGCTGAAGCTGCTGATACTGCTGTTGATGCTGCTGATGCTGCTGATGCTGCTGCTGCTGATGCTGCTGATGCTGCTGATGCGGCTGCTGATGCTGCTGATGCGGCTGATACTGCTGCTGATAATGCTGCTGCTGCTAATGCTGCTGCTGCTAAAGCTGCTGCTGCTGCTGATGCGGCTGTTGATGCTGCTGATGCGGCTGCTGATGCGGCTGCTGATGCTGCTGATTATGCTGCTTATGTGGCTGCTGATGCTGCTGATGCGGCTGCTGATGCTGCTGATGCTGCTGATGCGGCTGCTGATGCTGATGCGGCTGCTGATGCGGCTGCTGATGCTGCTGATACTGCTGCTGATGCTAAAGCTGCTGCTGCTAAAGCTGCTGCTAAAGCTGCTGATGCTGCTAAAGATGCTGATCCTGCTGCCAAAGCTGCTAAAGCTGCTGCTAAAGCTGCTGCTAAAGCTGCTGTTGTTGCTGCTACAGCTGCTAGTGTTGCTGCTGCTCATGCTGTTGTTGCTGTTACTACTGCTGCTGCTATTGCTGATGATGCTTTGGCTGCTAATGCTGGTGCTGCTGCTAAAGATGCTGCTGTTGCTACTATTACTGCTGCTAATGCAGCTGCTGATGCTGCAGCTAAAGATGCTGCTGTTGCTACTCTTACTGCTGCTAATGCTGCTAAAGCTGCTGCTATTGCTACTCTTACTACTGCTAATGCTGCTAAAGATGCTGCTAATGCTGCTAAAGCTGCTGCTGCTACTACTACAGCTGCTGATGCTGCTGCTCTGCCCCATAGTCATGATGATGACGACGAAAATGATGCTGATGCTGCTGCTGCTGATCAGACACCGATGTTATCGTGAATAAACTATTGCATGCGTCTCTAGATGGTAATAATGATGATGCTATTACTGCTGCTACTGCTACTATCGCTTCTGCTGCTGATGCTGCTGCTGATGCTGCTGATGACGATGATAGTGAGCATTTCATTTTTTTTTTAGTAAATTTAACTTTAGCTAAATATTAAACTGTCATCTGTAAACCTTATCATTCTCACAGTCAATAAGTAAAGCTTACTTATTTGCCTGTTATAAATTTGTTATATAGTAAGCGATACTGAACTAAATTATATAAGCACAACTTAATATTTTAGAATACTAAAACAGTTTAAAAATACTCAGAACTGTTTTATGTAATTTGATGGATGCTCACATTCTACCGTTTATTGCTACAGTCTGGGCATGAACCATGCATCTGATTTTCTTAACTGGCGACTTTCTCTTTATACAGACACACACACACGCTGTTTTAAGAGCGAGAAAGACACTTTCAATAAGTACAATGCAAGGGAAGTCATATTCACACATAGCAAACTCCTCCCTGGTGCTACTTAACATTCAGCTGAACAACAATCTACATGACGGCTATTACTAACATACAATATACAACTGTTAGACTTAAATGGTTGGTAAGCGTAGGGCTAATTTAACATTTATTTCACTATTTCATTCTCACTGTTGCTGTGCCGCACAGATATTGTAAATATCACTGAGTATTATGGATCAAATTTACTTATTTGTTTGAAGACAGTTAACAGACAAAAAAATAACAAGTAACACATTGAATAAAGGATGACACAAGAAAAATGATGTTTTCTTGTAGAAATTACAAAAATGGTCTTGGTTAGAATAACAGCGCCAAAGAATCATTCTTTTGCAGTGTAGAAACATTTTAAAGAAATGACAGAGCAAACAGGAAAGAAAGAGTGCACCATCAAGGCTCTGATAGTGATTCACCCTGGAGAAGAACTGTAGGTAAAGTGGTCTTTGCTGGAGAAGGCAATAAAAGCACAAATAAAAGCACTAGAAGATCCCTTTCTTGATTCCACCATCTTTGATAAGCTACTGAGAGGATCAGACCCAGGACCAGGACCAGGAAAAGGAATAGTAACAGGACCAGAAACAGTCACAAGACCAGGACCAGGAACAGGAACAGTAGCAGTAACAGGACCATAAATAGGAACAGGAACAGTAAAAGTATAAGGACTGGGACTAGGAACAGGAACAGCAACAGGACCAGGCCAAGGACCAGAACCAGGACCTGGACCAGGAACAGTAACAGAAACAGGACAATGAACTTGACTGCATACAGCTGTGCCGTGGCTGTCCACTCACCCCAGCTCTGCTCACCCTGTATCTTACACACTTGGTGACCTCAATGCTCACATGCACATTCTTTGCATCAGCCCGATTATTAAGTGGACCACTGTCCCAACCATTAGGAGCTCTCATTTACGGTGGACTGCAATGACCAGCCTTCTGTTCAGACCCAAAGACAGCTCAGCAACAAGGGTCAAGGAAAATTTCACAGGTCTGGGATTATCTGAGGCGATTATTAATTTATGCAGGGAGCCACTGTTGCCCCACAGCAAGAAGTTGCCTCGGTGGAGGAATGACTCTCTGAATCCTCCTGAATGCCGAGACACAAGCGCCTGTCAATCATCAGAGGCAAAACCTCCTGGGAAACACCTACTGCCAGACCTCTCCGCAATATGCTGACATCATGAATGTGTCTGATTGTTGGGTTTGCACACATATTCCTCAAGAACACAAAAAGCTGCAGTAATGATGCAATACCTCTTTACCGGTGTTCCGCAATGACTTTTTTTAAATTACTATCAGACATGACATTGAAGATTATTCATGCAATAACACTTTATCCAAGCTCTGTTTCATGTGTTAGGATATGCCGCAATAACCACATCACACTGTTGTAGCGAAATAAAGTAACACTCAAGCACTATGCTGGTCAAGCCATCTTAAAATGAGCGAGACCTGACATTTTAATCTTTTTCCTTTGAAACTAATATTCATTATATCCAAATATACTTAAAGGGAAGATAGTTTGGGTGAAAATGTCAGAGCGACTTATATTCTACATGTTTGTGTGTATATTTACTCATATTAACTAATAAAATAACTCAAATCCTGTAGTTTATATGGGAGGAGGGCAGGGCTGGAGAGGGAGTTCTGCCCAAGCTTACTCTCGAAAAAAATAAATCTGACCTTCTTGACCTTATTTGGTTGTCCAGTAAAATCTAATGAGTGGTGATATGCTAATGCTGTAACTATATACAATAATTAAAGATGATGCCGGTCAAGCCATCTTAAATGAGTGAGACCTGAAATGTTAACCTTTTATTGATTGTAAAGCCTATATTCATTATATTCATATGTGTTTAAAAGGGACATGTTGGAGTTAAAATATTACATTTTACATATGTGTATTTTGTTAACATAATGAATTACTATTAATCAATATTATTGTTTCTAATTGTTTCTAATTATTAATATTGTAGTTCAGATGGGAGGGGAAGCAGTAAATCTGACCATGTTTACCTGATTTGGGAGACCAGCAAACATATTGAATGATGATTGGCTGAGCTGAATGCAAACACAGAATGATGTAACATGACTGTTATAAATGCCCAGAGGGACTGCATCTCTGTGGAATTTGGACAGGCATCTTTGTTGTGTGAACTGACTCCTCTTCAGCTGAATAAAGAATACTGATTATTTACAGTTCCTGCCTCAAACCTTTTTCTCACTCTTGGAGTCTTAAAAGCAATACTGAGGAGAATGAATCGGGCAAAAAATTATTTGTCAGATTTCTTTACTATTATTTATTATTTGGCTTAAATTTCTGTACAGATGTATTCATAAAGAGATGGTTTAAAAAACTCACAAATTCATGAAGTGATTAAAAAAAAAAAAAAACTCTATTTTTTATAATTTCCTAACAAGTCATTGGTTGCACATGCAAAAATCATCATTGGGAATGTATACAGTGAAGGGAATATGGGAGACAAATAGATTTTCTTGTTAATGAATGAATCTCAGAATGGATTACTTCTGCATGCTCACGTTGCTCATTCCACACCCCTCATACCCACTCCCATGACCTGGTTCCACCTTTTAGCCACCACTTCTGGATGAGAGATAGAAACCACCTGTTAGCTCTGTTCTGTCTTGCTTCAAAAATATAATGCCAAATATGATATTATTATGTATTTCAATAATAATATATTTCTTAACCCACCTCAACATTTGTGTATTGTGTAATATTCAGGAGGGTCAATGGTAGATACTTCTTTATAGACTTGATTAAATGAAAGCAAAAGCATGATTACAGTTCTTACAATCGGTTATAACCATGTCTCAGTGCTGAGTACACCTTTTCAAAACTCTTAACACAGTTCTCTTTACCAACACGCAGCTTGGCACAACAGTTAATCTTGCATGCAAAATGCACTAAGTCTACCAAAACACTTAATACATGTTTCAAAATCAAGATCACTTTGTCACTCATAACAGAATGACCTAAAAAAAAAAACACTAACAACATGTGGCATAACCTGCATGCATAATTTTATCTTTGAGGGATCTTTTTCTTTACATAAACCCAAGGTTCCAATACAATATAAGAATGACCCTTCGTTACTGTCTGCAATGTAATAAATTATTTTACAGTTTTTTTCTATTGCTCAGACACATTTTATGAAACAATTCCCCCTTTTCTTAAAACTATTAACACAATCCCAAAACTACACAATCAGTACAAACCTCAAACATCCATGCCAAACTCAAATTATCTTCTCAAAAACATATACTCTTCCTTGTCTGAATTTCACGCAGGCGAATGGTATCGTTTGCAATGACCATGTTCACCACTGCCGTCTCTTGGTCATCTGACAACAGTCGTTGCCTGCCTCCAGCCGGTGGCCGCCTCTCAGTTCTGCAAAAACACAATGTAAGCAAACAATTACTGATGATTACGGAGTCATCCATTTGTACAATAATATCTAAAGAACATATCGTCTGTAAATACACTTCAACATTACATAAACAGTATATCCTCTCACAGTAGTACAGCAGATACAATATGTAACAGTACAGTAAATTACGGTACCTGTTTTCTTGTCTGAAAGTACGGACAATGGATGCCACCGTGAAACGGCTCAAGTTCGGCTGAACTCTCTGTCCAGCTTACCTCATTGTCATACCATGCACCAGCACATGGTCAATCAAGGTGGCACGTATTTCATCTGGGACAAATTGTCCTCTTCCTCCTCCTCCTCCTCCTCCTCCTCCTCCTCCTCCTCCTCTTCCTCTTCCTCTTCCTCCTCCTCCTCCTCCTCCTCCTCTTCCTCTTCCTCTTCCTCTTCCTGCCGTCCTTTGTCGTCCATGTTGAGAATCCATTGTTCATAAGCACACAGATGCAAACTGTGACCCTATTTATTGGTCCTGAGATTGGTGACTGGTGATTGGTGATTGGTGACTGGTGTGTTAACAATTTTGCTGCCAAGTGTTTGCACCTTGAGAAAGGTGTGCTACCTGAGTTTAGGTTGTGCTGACTTGAGTTAAATGTTTTGACTGCTAGTATTTGTTGCATGAGCACAGTGTGTAACCTGTGATTCATGAGGGCATTTGTTTGTAGAGATTTGCAGAAAAAGTTTGACAATTTACAGCATGTGTTAAAACAAGTGAAAACTGTTTTTAGTTTTGAGAGATGTGATGGTCCTCTGAGAACTGAAGTAATAATTTGGGAGTTTTTGCTAAAAGAACCAGTTTTAGTGTGTTAGCAAATCGAGAAAAACTGTAAGCAATTTTTACACTATTTTATACACTTGAATATGTAACATGACCTCATGAGGCCAAAACATATATACAGTATTTTGATGGTTGTGTTTTTAAATTTATCGCACCAGTGTGAAATCAATGCTCAATAAGACCTATTCATATGAGGCCTGTGTGAATCATTTTGATGTAAAACGTCAGTTTTGAGAAGAGAGAACATGGTTTTGAATGCATGAATGCATTTTGCAAGAGATTTGTGTAGTTTTGGCAAAAGGTTAACTGTTGCTGTGCTTTGTGTGTAGAGTTTTGAGAAATTGAGCTATAGTTTCAGAAAACGTGTTTAAACAATTGAGAAAAACTGTAAATGAAAAATACTGGTACTCGGTATTCGGTATTCAGCCAAAGTGTTTCCTTATTTTCGGTTTCCGTTTCGGCCAAGAATTTTCATTTCAGTGCATCCATACCGTATTATATATATAAAAAACACATACTGTATACATAGAAAACTTGTTGATAAACATGTACATCATTGCTAGTCAACGCGGTCCTCTGGATTGGGCCACAAGTTCTCATCGACATCACACCTTATATTCTCTCTTGCCATATACCTGGGAAAAAACCTCTTTGAATGCCTACCCATCCCTGGCAATCTTCCACAGATATTTCCTGGCATGCAGCATTCATTGCATCCAGGAGGGACATCTGATCATGTGGACGGTGGTCGTATGCCTTCCACCTCCATGAGGAAAAGAATTCCTCTATGGGGTTGAGGAATGGCGAGTAAGGTGGGAGGAAAAGTGACATCATCCCTGGCCGGGCCTCAAACCACTCTGTGAGGACATGGGCATGGTGAAATGCCACATTGTCCCATACGATTATGAATGTTGGCACATTTCTCCTCACTTGCCCGCTTTCCTCACCTGGGACAAGCCTTCCATAGAGATCATCCATAAATGCGATGAAGCGCTCTGTATTATATGGGCCAATAAGTGGTATGTGTAACAGAGGATATTGCTGCACACATTGTTATGTTGGCTCCCCTCTGACCAGGAAGATCCACTGTAGCTCTTTTTCCAATGATATTCCTCCCACGCCGGCATGTCTTGGCCTAGTTGAAACCAGCTTCATCGATGAATATAAACATGTGGAGTGTTTGCCTGGCCTCAAGCTCCATGACTCTCTAAAATAAACCCACAACACAAAACAGTTACAGTACCATTATAGTAGTTAACATTACTGTGTGTGCTGTGCCATTTGGTTTTGGCCAAAACCTGTACTGTAGTGTATAGACATCTTACCTGGACATATTGGTACCTCAGTTCTATTACACGCTCTGAGTTCCTCTCAAAGGGGACGGTGTACAGCTGCTTCATCGTGACTTGATGTTTTGTCAAAATTAAACACAAATTGTGTGTGTGTGTGTGTGTGTATATACATATATATATATATATATATATATATATATATACACTACATTTATAAAACGGTATACATTTGTGTATCTATACACATGGACATGTCTTTGTAACAAAGAGGTCAGCTCAAACACATTAAAGCACACACTCTTACAACAACCACGTTTATTGATTACATTCACCTCATTAAAAAGAAGGAACCTGATTGCAAATCTTCACAGAAGACAAAAAGTCCTTCACTAAAATGTGAAAAGAAAGTATAAAAATAATTTTTTTCCCCACACGTATACATACACATCTCTTTATCTACAACAAACCCTACTCACAATACAATTGTGCGGTGGTGACGTGGTTGTACAGTTGGTGATCAAACCAGATAAAAGTGGGTTTGTTCCAGAAGAGAGCATACTGGGTCCTGCAAGCTTGGGAGTTCCTCAGTCACCCGTTAAGATGAACCAAGGGAAGTGTAGACATACAGCAGTAAGTATCTGTGCACACATATGCTCTAGATGGAAGTTTGATCCTGGTGGATACATGTAGCCTCACAGGACTTGCATTTTCCTTTCACTTGTACAGTAGCTTGTGATGTCACTGTCTAGAGGCGGGTTCATCCCTGGTCACCAGCTATGACAGTTAGCAAGGCTCATACACAACACACAAGTCCGTCAATGGAGAGTGACAAGCAAACCGTGGAGTCAGGGATCACTGTTCATTTGAGTTTTTATTCCAGAGGACCTGGGTCTTTGGGTGCAGGTGGGGCTACATTTTTTATCCAATTAGCAAGTGCCATTCTCCCGAGCAACTTACGACACCAAGTGAATGCAGGGCTGTGTGAGTCATCACAGGCTGTACGCCATGCTCCATAAAGCTTGTTCACAACATGTCCTCTTTTTCAGCTCCCTGCTGTCCTACTCAAGACGCTCTGCGAATATCCAGTGCACAGTGTGAGCTGATGTGGGGAGGTTTTCACTCCGAACTTCTCACCTTATTAGCCCTGCCAGTGAGGTTGCAAATCCTTCTCTCTGGCGCCCCCTTGAGGAGAATGTCATGTACAGCCCTGGCTACTGTAAGGACACTGTCTATCAATCAAAAAGGCACCGATGGACCCTGCAAGACCACAGTCCTAATTCCCTTATCTAAACATCTCCAAGTTATCCCTGTCCACAAAATAAGAGAATGTACAAACAGGAGCAGAGAATCAGCTCAGTACAGGGGCTACGGTTTCTTTCACAGATTACCTTTTTACAGCCTTTTCCACCATCTAGAGTAAAAACCAAGATACTGCACTGTCACCACTTGCTTAAACTGCAACCCTTCATCCATTGAAAGCTTTGAATTCCAAGAATCTTTCTGATATGTGTCGACCATTGGAGGAGTCCAATACTGAGGCAGGCCCCAGAAAATCCAGTTATGTAGTGGAATGCACTTCAAAGAATGTCATATTGGATTTGAAATAAGGCAATAGACATGAGGTTAAGGTGAAGACTCTCTGCTCTAATTTGAGGACATTTACACCCACATTGGGTGATCTGTGTAGGAATTCAAACCTTTTTATACGTAGTCAAACCCCCCCCACATCCATATTTTCGGGTACTGGAAGTAATTTGACAATTGGCTGCACAGTTGTTTCTTGGCCGACTGTGTTGTGGCATTCATTTTGCATTTGGAGTCTGTTGCTGTTGTCTCTCTAAATGAGGACCAAAGAAGTGTCAATGCCTATAAAGCAGGTCATCATGAAGCTGGAAAATCAGACTAAGCCAATCAGAGACATTCCTCAAAATATTGGGTGTCTCAAAATCAACTGTTTGAATGCTTGTTATGAAGCCGGAACGTACTGGTGATCTCACCAAAAGCAAACAACATGGTAGACCATGAAAGACCACTACAGTGGATGACAGAATACTTTCAGCTGTGAAAACTCCTTTTCGTCTGTTGAAGAGATCAAGAACACTTTCCAGCACGTAGGCCTAGATGTTTCAAAGACTATCATAATGGGATGGCGACGCAAGTATAACCTCAAAGAGCTTCCTCCCTATGCTTGCATGTTCTCACACGGTTTCCCAGGTTTCCCCAGGTGTGGGTATTCCCACACACCAAAAAAAACGGCCAACTGCTCCCACGAAGCTAGGATGGGACAAATGCTGAGACACATTTCCCCACAGGGTTGAATAAAGTGCTATTTAACCAACTTCAAACTGACTTTAAACATAAAGACCAGAAAGAGTTAGAGAGTTAGTTTGCTTAAAAACACAGATGAGACAAGTGTTAACTTTTATGAAAGTGATGGAAAGAAAGGAAAGAAGCTGCTCATGATGCAACCCCCCCCCCCCCCATATGTGAAACAGGGGGGATGAGGGGCTATGTATAAGAAGTGCTGTCATCTCTACATGTTGAAACCCGAATGTAATAAAATATGCTTTAATAAAAGCTGAAAATCTGCACTTTAACCACATATGAATTGATTACAAATCTAAAATTAAGGAGTACAGAGCCAAATCAAGGAAAAATATGGCTTTGTCCCAAACATCATGGAGATCACTATATATACAGTACATGGCAAAAGTATTAGGCCTCCTGTGTGTTTACAAAAAAATTAATTTAGGTAGAACAGAATTCAGTTAACACTGGCTGATTTACTAAATAACAAACCAAAGAACAAACACTTTTTTCAATTCCTACTGACTATAACAATATTATTTTTTTATTTAACCTTTATTTACCCAGGGTAGGTTCACTGAGCACGGATGCTCTTTTGCAGGAACACCTTGCTTCACACTCATACACATTCACTCCTGGGAGCTGCCCAGTACAACCACAATCCTCTATTGTTGGCCACTGAGCGGCTCCACTGGAGGGAGAGAACATTTTGTAGCCAATTAAATCAGGGGATGATTAGGTGGCGAGAGCCAGATCTGGGATTTTAGCCAGGGCACGGAAGGACCCCCTACAGAATGCGTGGCGGTATGGCTTCTGGCCAAAAAGGTTAGTTTTACTTTGGCAGATGCACGTCCTTTTAGACAAGCAGATTGTAGTCGCCGTTTCACTGCAGTCAGGGAAACCGGCTTCTCTCTGGTTGCATTGAGTTCTTCCTGTAGTTGTGGTGCATTTTTATGACTGTTTCTTTTGCTGGACTTCACAGGATATTCGTCTTCTGCCTCTGATGTTATCCTTCTTCTCCCTGATCTTCTCCTGCTGACACCACAGCCCATCATCCAGACCTTCCCGAAACATCCATCCATCCATCCATTACCTATACCTGCTTATCCTGAGCAGGGTCACAGGGGGTGCTGGAGCCTATCCCAGCATGCATTGGGCGAGAAGCAGGAATACACCCTGGACAGGCCGCCAATCTATTGTAGGGCACACACACCATTCACTCACATACTCATACCTATGGGCAATTTAGGGTCTCCAATCGGCCTACCTGCATGTCTTTGGACTGTGGGAGGAAACCGGAGTACTCGGGGGAAACCCACGCGGACACGGGGAGAACATGCAAACTCCACACAGAGAGGCCCCAAGCCGAGATTCAAGTCAATTTAATTACCCCTCCACCTTCCTCCCACTCCTTCACCTCCCACTTTGCAAAATGATTGGACAGACTTCCAATAATTTGTTTTAGTCTAATTAAAGCCAAAGGAGGGTTTGTTGTTCAATAAATGTGCATATATTATATATATATATATATATATATATATATATATATATATATAATACACTCACCGGCCACTTCATTAGGTACACCTGTTCAACTGCAAGCTGCACCCGTTAACGCAAATATCTAATCAGCCAATCATGTGGCAGCAACTCAATGCATTTAGGCATGTAGACATGGTCAAGACGATCTGCTGAAATTCAAACCAAGCATCAGAATGGGGAAGAAAGGTGATTTAAGTGACTTTGAACGTGGCATGGTTGTTGGTGCCAGACAGGCTGGTTTGAGTATTTCAGAAACAACTGATCTACTGGGTTTTTCACGCACAACCATCTCTAGGGTTTACAGAGAATGGTCCGAAAAAGAGAAAATATCCAGTGAGCGGCAGTTCTCTGGGCGAAAATGCCTTGTTGATGGCAGAGGTCAGAGGAGAATTGCCAGACTGGTTTGAGCTGATAGAAAGGCAACAGTAATTCAAATAACCACTCGTTACAACCGAGGTATGCAGAAGAGCATCTCTGAACGCACACCACGTCAAACCTTGAAGCAGATGGGCTACAGCAGCAGAAGACCACACCGGGTGCCACTCCTGTCACCTAATGAATTGGCCGGTGAGTATATATATATATATATATATATATATATATATATATATATATAACAGATGGTTTATTACATTTGCACATGCCCAGAAACATTTGAAATATTCAAAGCAGGCTAGCTCCCATTAGTCCATTTCCAGCATCTGTCAATTTCGAATAGTGACTTTTGAAGGCCGATCGGGCCAGTCTGCTCAGAAGTCTGCAGCTGTTTGTAGATTTCCATGGAGCCAAAACCTGAAATGCCTCCAGGGCTGAATTTATTTATTGATCCTAGATTGGTCACCGATGGTTCATCTGTAATTCAGTTTCCCTTATATAATAGTGTGTACACCGTAATCCTTTGCACACAGTAATGACGATGTGCGATAGATTACCGAGTCTGTTTCAGGACCGTTCAACATGAATAAACATTTTTATCCGCTTCTGAGCTGCTGCATTAATCACAATTCATAATTATTCCATCCCCATCAAACATCTCGGACAAGAAAACGTTGCCATAAAGGTATGAAAAATTTAGAGAATTTGATCCGCCGTGTCAGCCGAAAGTAGAACATGAAGTTCTGCACCCTGACCACATGGGTGCGCTGTAAAACCATTTTAGCCACGATTTTCATACTTTGCTTCTCTCCGCCAGGAAATAAGAACAGCGCTCTGGCAAAAAAAGAGGAACAGTACAGGGCAATCTTGTTTACAGCCCCTTCTGGACACGCTAACTGGTGTGCCCCAAATTAGCACCACACGGTCCGTTCAGTGCCAGTTTTGAGGTTGACTTCAAGCGCAGACTAAAGACTCATCTCTTCAAGCTGCACCTCTCCCCACCCCTCCCTAGCCTATAGTTTAGGCTAATGCGATCACGTTAGTTTTTATTTGGCAGGATTGTTTTTGTCTAATTCTGATTAGGCAAATGTGATTTCAGTGCTAGTTTGTACTTGGCAGGATTGTTTGTTTGTTTGCTGAACAGGTTACCCTACAGGGTTGGAGTCCTGATCTATCTGGTCACTTCTGGCACTACGGTCTTTACTTCACTCTAATGTGTTTCTTTTGCACCTCTGCACCTTGAACTGATGTACTTGTTGTATGTCGCTCTGGATAAGAGCATCTGCTAAATGCCTGTAATGTAATGTACTGTAATGTAATGACTTTGTTTTATTATTATTATTTTGCCTGATTAATAGTATTGATTTCAGATATCATCCTCAGTGCATTCTTGTAATTAACAGAACTTGTTTTTTTCTCACCTCGCTAATAAAGTACATTGTTAGCCTACTTGACGATGTGAGGGAGGGAGGGAGGGAGAGAGAGAGAGAGAGAGAGAGGGAGAGAGAGGGAGTGTATGCTTTGACAATAATTACATTTGTATTTCATGCCAATAAAGCAACTTGAATTGAGAGAGAGAGAGATCTCCAGCTGATGAGCTTCTCCTGCTCTGACTGCTGAACCTCAGCTTGTTAGCAGCCCTTACAACGGGGGCCAACCTGCGAGACAAAATGTTGCTGCTGAATATGAATGAATATTGTTGGGCCAGCAGAGGGCGATATGTCCTCCCGATTTGGGATCACCACCCAATTGGATTGGACAATCACCACTTGAAGCTCAACCCGGGTAAGACGGAGCTAATCTTCATTCCTGCTCTAACCTCTGCCCTCATTGATTTCTCCATTTCCCTAGGGAACACCTTGGTGACGATGTCACCCTGTGCCAAGAATCTCGGAGTGGTGATGGACAACAGGCTGTCCCTCTCCAAGAACATCGCAGTGGTAAGCCGGGCATGCAGATTCATCCTGTACAACATCCGGAGAATCCGCCCCTTTCTCACCACCTACTCAACCCAGCTCCTGGTCCAAGTAATGGAACTATCCCGCCTGGACTACTGCAACTCTCTTTTGGCTGGCCTACCGGCATCTGCCATCAGACCCCTGCAACTCATTCAGAATGCTGCAGCTTGTCTGGTCTTCAACCTCCCCAGACACTCCCATGTCACTCCCCTGCTCACTACCCTCCAAAGGCTGCCCGTTATGGCTCGCATCAAATTCAAAACATTGACCCTAGCATACCAGGCAGTCAAGGGATCAGCCCCAGCATACCTCCACAAGATCTTCAAACCCTACATGCCAGCCAGACCCCTCCGTTCCCCTACCTCAGGACGCCTGGCACCTCTCCCTCTTCGCACTTGCGCTTCCCGGTCACGTCTCCTGTCTGTTCTGGCTCCATGATGGTGGAATGACCTTCCCGTGGAGGTCAGAACAGCTGAGACCCTGACCATCTTCAAAGGACACTGAAGACTCACCTCTTCGGGCTGCACCTCTCCCCATCCCTCCCTACCTCCCTGTAGTCTCTAATTGACTATGCAATCTTAGGGTTGTAGCAAGGCAAGCTGTTTATCTTAGTTGACTTAGTTATTACACTTGCGCCTACTCAACTATTGTTTGTATTATTTGCACAGACCGCTTTGTTGCTGTTTTTAGAATAGAATAGAATTTCTTTGTACTGGTGCATACAACAAAATTCAGGTGTACTGCCTGAGTGGAGCTCAAATATACAAGATGAAACAAGGTAATAAAAATATAAAAGAGAAAAAAAGGAAAAAGAAATAAATTTTGTTTGTGTTAATCAGATTAACCTACAGGGCCCAAGTTAAACTACGAGGTCGTTCCCTGCACTTGGTACTGTACTTCCCTTTAGGGTTTTCCACACACTTGTCCCTGGTTTTGGTTATACACTTTGCTGTTTTCGTTCTGGATAAGAGCGTCTGCCAAATGCCTGTAATGTAATGTAATGGGATGTTCAATCGAAAAAGTTTTTTTTGGCCCAGCACTACGACACTTGTAACATGTTCAAATTAAAACAGGAACAAGTGCATACATTGTGATTAAACAGACTGAAAGAGGATATGCAAATGTCTGATTTGCAAATAAAATTGACTGTGATGCATCAATTGCAGTGATGCAAGTCTCTGATAACCAACTGCTGTATCTACAGAATAAAAGGGCTCTGAGATGCACAGTAGAAGGACAAATGAGTTTACGGCTATGGGATCTTCATTTGTGTAAAAGCTTTTGTGGGTCTTGCAAGTGCGTTTTATTTGACATTCAAAGCAAGCAAATGTGGAAAATCTCACTACGATATGCTTCGGGGAGCTCACTTGCATTCAAGAGCCAGGCTGGCCTTAGGAAAGGTCAAGTCTGTTTTCCTTATTTTTTCTACGTGGCTGAAGTTGTAAAAAAATAAATAAATAAGAAAAGAAATTTACTTGCAGAGCTGTTTGTTTCATTTTCTGTTTGCGCCATCGCGACTTTAAACATATGGAAAAGCCAATGAAATTTGTTTTTGCATTTTAGACGCATCATTTGAAATGGTTCCAAGCAGGGACGTGCAGAGGGGGTGGCTACAGTGGCCCGAGCCGCTCCCCCTTCGTCCTCCTTGGCTGAAATGCCCCTCTGGACCAAATACATTTTTTTAAAAAAATCTTGTTGTTGTGCTGTTGCTGCTGTTTTTGTTACAATTATGATTACTGTTATCTAATCTAATTAAATGTCAGAAGATAGGCCAACTGGGGCAGCAGCTGCTCTTGTCACGTGAGAGACGTGACGCTAACGTTAGCTGTCAACACAACATTCAGTCACCGGACTGACACCTCACTGATACCTTCAACTGGAATTTTTCATCCAGGTACATGGTGCGGACAAGTCTGTGTGTGCATGTGTGCGCGCGTGCATGTGTGAGAAAGTGAGTTTTCATACAATGTAATGATGTAGCGTGCCGACGTCGGGGGTGGGGGGGTCGGGTCAGGGTGGGGGGGGGGGGGGGGGGGCTGGTTTCTTGGCTTGAGCCCCTGCCCCTCAAAATGTCTGTGCATGCCCCAGCTTTCAGGTGGAATTTCTCATGAAATCTTGCATGCCTTCTGATGTCATTTAAAGCAATAATAAAAACACCAGAGTGTTTCACATTTCAAACCATTAAACTTACCAGATATGCCATGGAAGATCACAAACCTGCCCAACGTGGGCTCTGAAGACGTTCCTCTGAGTTCTCCAGCTCATAGCCCACCTACACATTACAGTGCCAAAGAATAATTAAAAGGCAAAACTTCGATGTATATGCAAAAAGAAGAAAAAACATTCTGCCTTCCAGCTTTGTCCTTCAATGTAATTTGTTAATGTGATTAGTGTAATTATCATTGTGTATTATTAGTGTGTGCTGCAGGTGCTGCAATGCGAGATTTAAGTACCTTGCTCAACGGTACAACAGCCGTGTCCGACCCAGAAATCGAGCCTATGACCTTCAGGTTGCAAGTCCAGTTCCTTACCCATTATACTACACTGCTGCCCGCCCACTGCTGTCTTGGTTATGCAGTTCAGATAGAATAGTTCAGTAATGCGGCAAAAAAAAACAAACAATTCTGTCTGAAAATTTTCATTCTTGTTATTACTATCCCTTTAGCAGTTTTATGGGCAGTCTTGTAGTCTTGCCAGTTAAAAGTGATGCAGACACGCCAAACTGTTCTTGTCAGCACAGTGCTAATGAAAATTCACCATCTCACTTATAGCATGGGTAGAGGTAGCATTGAAATACATTTATACAACACTGTGATAGGAAGACACAATCACCTTTATACAAAATGAAAGATGAAGCACTAATGAATGAGAGTGGTTTTCATATGTCCCGTCCTTTAGAAAGCAATTACTCGGTTTCCTTTATCAGATTGCAGCCAAATTCTAAAACGATGAATCTGTGAGAGAATGGATCATGGGAACTTCCTCATTTGTGAACGTGATGCCCATAATTAATTTATTCTCTGCTTTTTTTCTTAGAAAAGGGAACCATGTCAGTCAGTTTTGGACATAGTTAACAGAGGCAGTCCCCTAAGGCAGCATTCGTCAGGCAGGAGGCAGGGGGGTTGGGGAAGGGGAGGTGGGTTCCAGACAGGTCCACACTTGCTATCTACAGCACCGCCCCACCCCCACCGCCACCCCCACCCATCTGCAATCTCACCTAGCGAGGTCGAAAGGCTGCAGCAATGTCTCATGTTGATGAATTCAGAAGTATTTCTTCTGCTTTTTTATTCACTGACACATATTGACAAAATCTCCCAATTTGTTATTTGCGAACTGAATGTTCAACACCCCTTCCCCTGCTTTGGTAATTTTGTTCTCTGCAATAAAGTCATTTGGCAACACTATCACTCCTTTCTGATGTCGCTACCTATGTGAATATACAGTGCCTTCGGAAAGTATTCAGACCCCTTTTTCCACATTTTGTTACGTTATAGCCTTATTATAAAATTGATTAAATTCATTTTTATTCTCATTATTTTACACGTAATACCCTATAGCATAGTGACAAAGTGAAAACAGGTTTTTAGAAATTTTTGCAAATGTATTAAAAATGAAAAAAAATGAAATATCACATTTACATAAGTATTCAGACCCTTTACTCAGTACTTTGTTGAGGCACCTTTGGCAGTGATTACAGCTTTGAGTCGTCTTGGGTATCATGCTACAAGCTTGGTACACCTGTGTTTGTGGTATTTCTCCCATTCTTCTCTGCAGATCCTCTCAAACTCTGTCAGGTTGTATGGGGAGCGTTGCTGCACAGCTATTTTCAGGTCTCTCCAGAGATGTTCGATCGGATTCCAGTCCGGGCTCTGGCTGTGCCACTCAAGGACATTCACAGATTTGTCCCAAATCCACTCCTGCGTTGTCTTGGCTGTGTGCTTCAGGCCGTTGTCCCATTGGAAGGTGAACCTTCACCCCAGTCTGAGGTCCTGAGCGCTCTGGTGCAGGTTTTCATCAAGGATCTCTCTGTACTTTGCTCTGTTCATCTTTCCCTTGATCCTGACTAATCTCCCAGTTCCTGCAGCTGAAAAACATCCCCACAACATGATGCTGCCACCATCATGCTTCACCGTAGGGATGGTATTGGCCAGGTGATGAGTGGTGCCTGGTTTCCTCCAGACGTGACATTTGGCATTGTGGCCAAAGAGTTCAATCTTGGTTCCATCAGACTTGTTTCTCATGGCCTGAGAGTGCTCTAGGTACCTTTTGGCAAACTCCAAGCGGGCTGTCATGTATCTTTTACTTACATTACAGGCATTTGGCAGACACTCTTATTCAGAGCGACGTACAACAAAGTGTATAACCATAACCAGGAACAAGTATGACGAAAACCCTAGAGAGAAGTACCGGTCCAAGTGCAGGGAACAACCGCATGGTTCAACTTGGACCCTGAAGGGTTAAACTGATTAACACTAACACAACGAGAACAGCAACAACGCAGTCTATGGAAAAAAATACAAGCAGTATTTAAGACAGGTGCATTAACTAAGTCACCTACGAAACAGCTACCTAGTTACAACCCTAAGCTTAGTCATTTAAGAGATTACAGGGAGGTAGGGTTAGGGTTAGGGAGAGGTGCAGCCTGAAGAGGTGAGTCTTCAGTCGTCGATTGAAATGGGTCAGTGTCTCAGCTGTTCTGACCTCCACGGGGAGGTCATTCCACCATCGTGGGGCCAGAACAGACAGGAGACATGTTCTGGAAGTGCAGGTGCGAAGAGGGGGAGGTAGCAGAACGGAGGGATCTGGCTGGCATGTAGGGTTTGAATATCTTGTGGAGGTATGCTGGGGCTGAACCCTTGACTGCCTGGTATGCTAGGACCAATGTTTTAAATTTGATGCGAGCTATAACAGGCAGCCAGTGGAGGGTAGTGAGCAGGGGAGTGATGTGGGAGTGTCTGGGGAGGTTGAAGACCAGACAACCTGCAGCATTCTGAATGAGTTGCAGGGGTCTGGTGGCAGATGCCGGTAGTCCAGCCAGAAGAGAGTTGCAGTAGTCCAGGCGGGATAGAACTATTGCTTGGACCAGGAGCTGGGTTGAGTAGGTGGTGAGAAAGGGGCAGATTCTCTGGATGTTATACAGGAAAAATCTGCATGCTCGGCTTACTGCTGCGATGTTCTTAGAGAGGGACAACCTGTTGTCCATCACCACTCCGAGATTCTTGGCACAGGGTGATGATGTCACTAAGGTGTCCCCTAGGGAAATGGAAAAATCGAGGAGGGGAGAGGATAGAGCAGGAATAAAGATTAGCTCCGTCTTTCTCGGGTTGAGCTTCAGGTGGTGTTTGTCCATCCAGCTCTGGATGTCCCTCAGGCAAGCAGAGATGCGGGCAGGGACCTATGTGTCCAATGGGGAGAAGGAGAGAAAAAGTTGCGTGTCGAGAAGTGGCTTCCGTCTGGCCACTCTACCATAAAGGCCTGATTGGTGGAGTGCTGCAGAGATGATTGTCCTTCTGGAAGGTTCTCCCATCTCCACAGAGGAACTCTGGAGCTCTGTCAGAGTGCCCATCGCGTTCTTGGTCACCTCCCTAATTGATCAGTTTAGCTGGGCGGCCAGCTCTAGGAAGAGTCCTAGAGGTTCCAAACTTCTTCCATTTAAAATGATGGAGGCCACTGTGTTCTTCAGGACCTTCAATGCTACAGACATTTTTTGTACCCTTCCCCAGATCTGCACCTTGACACAATCTTTTCTCGGAGGTCTACAAACAATTCCTTCGACTTCATGGCTTGGTTTTTGCTCCGACATGCACTGTCAACTGTGGGACCTTATATAGACAGATGTGTGCCATTCCAAATAATGTCCAATCAATTGCATTTACCACAGGTGGACTCCAATCAAGTTGTAGAACCATCTCAAGTATGATCAATGAAAACAGGATCTACCTGAGCTCAATTTTTAGCGTCATGGCAAAGGGTCTGAATACTTATGTAAATGTGGTATTTCATTTTTTTATTTTTAATAAATTTGCAACAATTTCTAAAAAACAGTTATCTGTTTGTCATTATGGGGTATTGTGCGTAGATTTATGAGAATAAAAAAAATTAAATTAAATTTAGAATAAGGCTATAACGTGACAAAATGTAAAAAAAGTGAAAGGGTCTGAATACTTTCTGAAGGCACTGTATGAACATTGAACATACAGAACAGACAAGTGATTACTCAAGCATAGTGCTTTCTCCTAGAAGCTCTCATGACATTCATCCAACTGTGTAAGATATGTGTTTGTTAAATAAATAAATAAATAAATAAATGTGTGTACAGCAGAAGGACTGAGATACTAATGCTTCTATAGGAAAGTAACCCCCCCCCCCCTCCCCGCCCCCCAAGGCTTGACATTGCCATTGCAGAAAACCTGCATAAAATCTACAGTAGTTGCAGCCCATTTCCTCTGCTCTGTTTTGTGTGTTTATATACTTCTGGGTAACTATATATTTTTGTTCATATGAACGACTTCTCAATTTAGCATCTGCTACCGCTGGCAATACATGTAAACCATTATTCTTTCTCCATCATGCAAAAAAAAATGGAAACAGGTCGTGAGGAAGTGAGGAAGGTTAGATGATGCTGATGTTAATGGCTCTGTCTGTATGCAAACCAGAATGGGGAAATGAAAGGTAAGTCAAGGTAACTCAGTTTATATATGGAACCTTTTAGCTGTTGTGACAGTCACTGAGGCAGTAAAGGAAGAGAGGGATCTCTTAAGAAGTCTAAGAAGAGGAGTATGGAAACGAGAGCCATTACCTTTAACATTATATGACACACTTTACACCATACTACTGTAGAAACTCCAGCATACTCTAGCCCATGTTCTACAGCCATGAGAGGATCAAGACATCAAGTGCTTCATTGTTTATCCTGGAACATTAATGGACTGAAATCTAGTAAAATGAAAGGAGTATTGAAAGAAATCAAGGATTCACACATCATGTCTTTCTTCAAGAGACCCATATTGGCCCAGTGACACACATGTATTTGATGAGCTGAATGGCTTCAGGAAATACTTCACAAAGTATGATGAACGACGAAAAGGAGTGGCCATCCTAATAAGGGAGATGATGGATTGGGAATGTTTATCACAGTGAAGATAATGAAGGAAGCAGGATTATACTTTGCCGTAAACTACATCGTCAACTTTACACCTTCGTGAATGTGTACAACCACAAACATGACAAACATGTTTTAGACAAAATCACATCCTGCCTAAGGGGGTTTGATTTAGGGGTGCTAGTAATTGGAGGAGACTTCAACACTGCTCTCGACCCACACTTAGACAGGACATCAACAGCACCAAATAAACAACATTCTGCTTTGCGGAAATGTGTTGAGAGATTCACAACATCCCTCAACCTTGTGGATATCTGGAGAATAATCCACCCAACAAGGAGAGGATACACGTATGCTCAAGGACTTACCAAGTCAAGGTTAGATTACTTTTTCATACAGGAAACTTCCGTCAGTTTAGTTCAGGGTTGTGAGATCAGACAAACAGAGACTTCAGACCATGACCCTATTTGCCTTAGCTTATTTTCTGGCACTCATGGTATCCTTATCTCCTTTACCCCAAATTTGCATTTAGAATCTGAGAACTTGGCTGCAAAAGCAATGCAGCTTCAAAAAGTGAAGTATGGGCATGACAATGACATCATTATGGCTACACTTTCAAAGGCACAAAACTCCAGACCCAGTGCCCTCGAGGCAAAAATAGACCCAGGTGAATGCTTCATTGGCTATTTCCTCTTTGCTGACTACAGACTGGTGGCGCAGGTTTTCATCAAGGATCTCTCTGTACTTTGCTCTGTTCATCTTTCCCTTGATCCTGACTAATCTCCCAGTTCCTGCAACTGAAAAACATCCCCACAACATGATGCTGCCACCATCATGCTTCAAGGAATTAAATGGATCCTTATTTCACCCGACATGGATTTTGACAGTTTGGATGTTGACATGGATTCTTATTGACTGATACTGATGTAAGAGGGAAATTATACTGGGACCCAGAAAAGGCTGACATTTGAACGAGCCAGCATGCTGGGACGCAGCGTGTACTTCAAAGGACCCGAGAGCCTTGTGGTAAAACAATAAGTCACTCAGACTTCCTCTGAATGGGCAGGCCATTTGGCTCTCTGGAATGTTACCACCTGGACACAACCAAGATAAGGGGAACTAGTCTCTTTGCCTGTGGTTGTGGGTGTGGGTGTTTTGGGGTCATAAAGGGTGAAATGACCGGCCACATGGCGGGACAGTACCACACTGCCCACATATGGACCCCTCTGACATTACACTTTGTATTTCTTTTCTGGATCTGGACTATAAACCATCTGTATATCTTATTTACAAATCCCGGAAAACCTTACAAACCATGCACATGTGTTCATTGTATTATTGTATTATGCATTATGTAATAATAACATGGATTGCATGTACAATGGTTAAACAAAAGGGTATTTTCATGACAACTGCACCATAATATTACATCCACTTGACATGTTTAGTATGGACATATTCAGGAAAATTATAGCAATTGAATGAAATATGTTTCATACCAAATAGAATTTAATAGAACATAGTTTCAATAACTCAGGAAAAAACTAACACAATGGAATGTCCTCTCTGGTAATCATCTCCTTTTCCCCATTTCCCCACCAATTGTTTTAACAACCTCCTCCAAATGGTGGGGGCCGGAATTAGAGATTTATGATTCGGACAGGTTAATTTATGGCAATGCCGCCTAGACCAAACGCGGGATTTGGCTTAAAAGGAAGGGAGACAAAGCAATCAGGGAAGATCGTAACCGACTTCCCCACGTTACACATAATCTGTGTGGTGTGTGTAGATTCACAAGGAAGATCGTAATCGACTTCCCACCGTGCACGTACTATGTGCGCTGCGTGTAGACAGACAAGGAAGATCGTAATCGACTTCCCTCAGTGCACATACTAGGCTATGTGTTCTGTGTAGAGATAGCCATGGAAGATCGCAATCGACTTCCCGCACTGCGCATACTCGATGTTCTGTGTGTAGCTAAACAGGCTGGTAAGAACTCTTTTACTCTGCATTTCTGTTTTTAACCTTTATAATTGATTTTGGAAATTGAAGATAATAACCTACCTGCCTGTTCAATAAATTCTTATTTTTAACTTGCGTGGTCTTCATGACTCTAATCCATTTTATCTTCTTTTCAGCCGAAATTCCGTTTAAATACTCAGGGGGGCAATTCGGACGGGGACCTCCTGATCAGGGGTCTAGTACAGTAAAACGTCTTTAGTGGGGTCTTCAAGTTAGATAGGTGACCACGATCTGCCTGTTAAGGGATTGGTGGTATTGGTTCTGGTGTTTTGGCTTAAGAGAACCCATGGGCGTAGTACGCCGGTTCTTGTCAAATTCGCCTGAAGGAGCCCGATAGATACACACCGTCCTGGGCTCATAACTGTCTATGTACTATCCATGTAAGCCAGGCATGGAAGGCATGTATTATGGTGGTCAGCCTCCTACCCTCTGGATTCTTCACCGAACTGAGATTTAACAATAATGCTAAACCCGGGAGCATATATTGAGGAATAATGGCACAAGATAGAGTCGAGTGTAACCACTCCCAAGTTCCACGTATAGTTAAACCCAAATTTTAAATTATCATATAAAATGGAGTCAGATTTAATACGAGGGTAAAACCTAGTAACTGTTACGCTTTCTTGCTGTGGTCATTGATATATTTGATGTGTTGTTCCGCGCATTTGTGAATATTCTGATGCTCCCATTGGAATATTGTCAGTCCGGCGACAGATCGGATATATCTCTGATGACAGCATAGCCCCGTTTACGAACGGAGAGTAACCTGAATGCTACTGATCCGTTTTAGGCCAGTTTTAAGCGGGATATGAAGCAGCGCCTTCATATCTAACCCGTGGCAATGGAACCAGTGCATTCTTAATTCTAATTGTGCCCTGTTCTTGCGAACAGATGAAAACTAACTAACATCTCGGTTTTGAATCACACCAGCCAAGGGAGAACACGCGATACCTTCCCCTCCAGCTACAAACCCTCATTGGTCTAGCTGTGAGGTGTTTACACTGATATGAATTTCAGCTCATCCAGTCCTGGCACTGATGTGATTTTTGCTAATCGGGCAGCAACATAGATTTCCCAGTCGATACTGACATGCATTCTTCACTTACTAACCTGGATTCTCACTCGTCTAATGAAGATACAGATAGGGATTCCTTCTCATCCAGGCCTCACATGGGCTCATCAGATACTGCTGTCCATTGAGAATGAAATGGATATGAGGCAAAATGTGGAGGACGTGACATGACATATCACATGACCCAGTATATAAAAAGTAATACGTGAATACAATTGGAATGCCCATTTTTGTAAAGTACAAAATGCAGATTCTCCTATTTTCTCATTCTTTTGCTGCTGAATGTTGTGGCATATCAGTTTTTCACTCTCTGTTTAAGTAAAAAGAAGGTAAACCAAAATAAACTCCTTAGTGTTAAAAAAAACCAGTAAAACCTGATCATTTTGGGTTTTTACAAATTGTGGTAGTGTGATGGTGTGGGTATGCTTTGCTTGCTCGAGACCTGGGAGACCTGAGTAACCATGAATTCAGCTCCGTACCAGAAAATTCTTAAGGATAATGCCTGGTCATCTGTCCATGAGCTGAAGCTGAAGTGTTGGTTTATGCAACAGATTAATAATGTGTCATGGGGCTTAATGACACATTATATGTAGCCCAGTCAAATGACTCATGTTCGAGAACATCGTTTAATGAATGTGATGAATGTTGAGGGAAAAATCTGAGCACACTCCAGGCCTAATGTGTAAAGGAAGGGGCAAGATAAAGAGTGCAAGTATGATGTGAAAAAAAGAAGAGAGATTGGAAATGAGAGAGGGAGATATCAAGAGAATAAAGTGATACAGGTGTGGCCCACCCACTCTTTGCATTTGGCTGTTTGCAGTGGTTGTTTGTCCACAGAGACAACCGTGCTTCACCATAGTGAGCCTTTTAACTCCACCCCTCCCTCCTGTGGTCATTCGCCTATACACTAGTGTTGTAGCAGGATACACAATGGTATTTATGCAGGCTACACAAGCCAAAGAGAGGTCTGCATCTACTACACGTGTTCATTCGCCACTCAGATACTCCTGCTGTTTGGTTTGTGGAGGGCTTTCTTACAGTTGGTGAGTTCGATGTGATGAGTTTTGGTTTCTTGCTGTTGGAGACCTCAAAGCACTGTTTGATATATCTGAGGGGCTTCCTACAGTAATTTGCGCAGTACAAGCAGTACAGCAGTAGCCTATTACGCAGTTTTGTGGACCAAATTGAGGAGGAAAAGCATTCACTTTGTTCACCTGTGTAGCCTAATGTAGAATCTAATGTCTGATGGCTGTGAAGAAGATACTGATCTGCAAGTACAGAGCTGAAGGACCAGTGAGTATTCTAATACGACCTTTTTATTCTCTGAACGTAAAAATTTGGTTCTGTGGTACAGTGCAGACTTGCACAAATATTTTTGCAGTGTTTCCCTTCTTGATAATATTCGTAGAAGTCAGAAACGGGGAAAATAACTGCTTAAAACACTTTGACCCAGTAACATCCCCACAGATGAAAACTGACAATTGAAACAGAAACATTTTGTTGATTATTCTGCAATGTTCAGAACAGAAGTCTTATTTCACATCTTTGTTCATTTTGGTTAGTTGTATGTTTAGTGAAAAATTCTCAGTGCAAGAGAATTTGATGAAAAAAGGGAAGTTTTTTTACAAATATGATTTCAAAACATAAAAATGTATTTTATTATTATTATTGATACACAAATGAATTCATTCCAAATGTAAAAAAAAAAAAATATATATATATATATATATGTTTAAAAAAACAGTCTACCTGGTGGGCGAATAAAGCTGTAAGGGAGAGGAACAGAACAAAAGCTATCACATTGCTCCCTTTCTTTGGGAGGCAGTAGAGGACTGAATTGCACATGTACAAACCAGAAATGTCTTTGGGAGCGCCACTGTACATTAAGTTATTGACCGTGTTACATTTATCAAGCCTTGCATTTATGGAAACTCTCCCCATTGTTTGCGAAAGGAAATAATCTTTAAAAATATATTAAAAAAAAAAAAAATTACTTCATCTTTAGGAGCAGTTGCTCTTTAGAGTAGCTGTGAGATGGTGACTCTAGAGATGATTGGCTATTTGGTATGGAATTAAACAACTTAAAGCTGTATTTTGAGATTTTTCTCTACTAATGAGATGTGTTAAGATGCTATCTAGTTTGTATGTAAACTGAGCACTACAGTAGGTACAATTCAAAGGTAAGAAAATGGCCAGCAATGTTGCGCTGAATGGTCTGTTCTCGTCATTATGTTATGTTGTGTGATTTATCATGTCTGGCCATTGGACTGAAGACAAACACCTTGACCTGACTGTAAACATCACATCATGTGACTGTAAACATGAAAGACTATGAATGAACATGAATAGACAGTGCAGTTTACAAATGTGCATTGTATTGATTTAGCCACACCCCAGCCTACACTAAGCAACCTAACAGGATAACCTGGTGCCAGTGTTTTCACTTTCGTTTTTTCATTTTTGAAAGTCAGATTTTATCTTTTGGATTTTGAACTTCCTCAAAAAAAATGAGATCATTAAAAAGTAAAACTAAAATGCATATTAACAGATTTAAATGTTATTTTCTCCCTTTTAATTATTATTTTCTTTATGCAGGAACTGTGACCAGTCTATCAACAGTAGTAAAACAGCAAAAAAAGTACTGCACATATGAAAACAATACTGAGGAGAATTAATTGTGTAAAAAATAATTTGTGGGTTTCCGTACCGTACACATGTATACAGAGATGTTAAAATCAAAACACTCCTTGTTTTATCATAATCCAAGTCATTGATTACACATGCAAAACTTTATTCTGCCATGGGAATATGGGAGACAAATTAATTTGTTGCTTTTTTGAATAAATCTCAGAATCACGTGACAAAAGCAACACAGCTGACTGTGGGGTCTGAAAGCTAGAGATTTGTGACTGGATGTTGTTTCTGTACAGATTGGACCATGTAGTCTAATTCCAGCTCCATCTGCTTTATCACTAAGAACTGCCTAAAAACAGTAATTACACCCTGATTTGAAACTTTTTACATTGTTTTAACATCACACACATATAAAGAAAGATAAATTCAGCATTTATTTGCATATAACCTATTTTCACAAAAATGAAACTCAGACTCTATAATTCTCACGTTACGAAACACAGATCCTCATAGGTGTCACCATGCAAAACCCCACTCCTTTATTACCTCATCTTCTTTCATGTGTTCTATTCTCATTCCTCTGGCATGCACAGTCTCTGTTCATCTGAATGACCAAACCTATAGATTGGCATTATTGAGTCACATGGTTTTGAGGGGTGCGTGACACAAAATACAGATTCTCAAAACTGTCATCAAACAAAACACCACTCCTTCTTTTATCTGTTAACGTTTATTTTCTAATTTTTTCACCATGTGTTGAATCTGTGTGTACGTCTGAATTAAACCAGCTGATCTGCATTATTTTGTCAAATGGTGTTGTTGACCAAAATGAGGAGGTAAAGCATTGGGTTTTAACCTGGGTAGCCTACTGAAGAATCTAATGTCTGATTGGTGTGAAGAAGCTGCAGGTACAGAGCTGAAGGACCAGTGAGTATTCAAATAAAATCTTATTATTCTCTGAAAGTACACATCTGGTTCTGTGGTACAGTGCAGATTTGCACCAATATTTTTCCAGTGTTTCCCTTTTTAATATTCGTAGAAGCCGGAAATGGGGAAAATCAATGCTTACTTTAACCCAGTGACGTCCCACAGATGACAATTGAAAATTGTGGCCAGTTCTATGTTATGTTAAAAATTCTCAGTGCTAGAGAATTTGTTGAAAAAAAGGAAGATTGCAGGTGGGAAGCCGGTGAGGGTATGAGTCCTGATCATTGCATTAGCGATTCTTACTGGTTGGTCGGGGCGCCTGTCCAGCAGGGAGGGGATCTGGGGGAGATAGCGTGAACCTCCGTGCACGTTACACTCTCCCAGTGAAACTCCTCGCTGTCAGGTGAAAAGAAGCGGCTGGCGACTCCACATGTATTGGAAGAGGCATGTGGTAGTCTACACCCTCCCCAGACCAACAGAAGGATATCGACCAGGACCGTGATACACACGGGGAATTACTTTTTAGTACTTTGTTGCATATCCTTTGCATGCAATGACTGCTTGAAGTCTGTGACCCATACACTGTAAAATAATTGGCTGCAGATTTACAATACATTTCTGGCTGCTAGTTGCAGTGCTTTCATAATAAGCTTCACAGCAATTTACTGTTAAACTATTCACAATAATTTACTGTGACATATTCACAGTACTGTGAGAAATTGCAATTAAATGACAACAGTATACTATGATTTCACAGTGAACAAGACTGGATTACTGTGACAAAGCTGCTTCTGTAGCTGCTTCCAAATTACAGTGATCACCTGGAATTTCACTTTCACAGTAATGCAACTCAGTAGCCAGTAAGTTATGGTAAACATTTTACCGTCTGCAGATAAATTGGTGGCAGGTTATGAATTTAGACAGGACACCAGAGATCCCCCAACTCTTTACAATGACTGTTGTGGGGTCTTTAATGACCGCAGTGAGTCAGGAACTTGATTTTAAATCTCATCTGAAAGGCAGCATTTCCTGCAGCCCAGTGTCGCCATCACTGCACTGGGGCATGAGGGATTATTTGACCAGAGTGAAGATCACCGCCTACTGGCCCACCAACATCACTTCTAGCAGCAACTTAACTTTCTGAGACAGCCTGGAACTAACCAAGCCCATAGTAGCTTAGCTTCAGCAGGAGCAGGGTGCATGGTGGTATGGCTGCTGGCATTCTACCATACCTTTTCTAATCAGGTAAATTAAAATAAAACAAAGACAATACCGATTTTACAAATATATTATGCTACCAAAAGACTTAGAACATCATAAACATCATTGAAAGCTTAGAAATAGGCCTGCAGTTATTTAGCCCTTAAATCTAAGGTTTTGGAGACACTGGTGTGTGATCAGATCAAGGGATTTTTAAGCAACAACAATATCAGGTTTTAGAAAGCAGCATAGCACTACTACTGCAGCAATTAAAGTAGTTAATGATTTTATCAGCACTCTGGATAAGAAGCAACACTGTGTAACCCTTTTTATTGACCTGTCAAAGGCATTTGACACTGTAGATCATGACATCATGCTACAAAGATTAGTCAATATAGGATTTTCTGACCAGGCAGTTTCTTGGTTCAGAAGCTACCTCCTAGATAGAAGACAATGCATCCAGTTTGATGGAAAGACATCTTGTGTCTTAACTGTACAGAATGAGGTGCCACAGGACTCGGTCCTGGGACCTCTTTTATTTACGATTTATTTAAACAATATTGGCAAACACATGGCAAATGCCAGTTTTCATTTTTATGCAGATGACACCTACTTTTATGCAGAAACAGTAAAAAAGGCTTTGAAGACCTACAGTCTGCTTTTAATATCATACAGGCTCAACTTTATCAGCTGAAGCTTATTTTAAATGTTGATAAAACCAAGTTTATGCTCTTCACTAGGTCAAAGATAGAGCCACAGACATTACCTTGTATCGTTACCACACAGAATAAACCAATTGAATGGGTGACAACTTATAAGTACATGGGTTTTTTAATAGATAATGGTCTCACTTTTAAGTTTCATATAGATTCCCTTGTAAAAAAGCTTAGGCTTAAGTTGGGTTTTTATTTTAGAAAAAAGTCCTGTTTTTATCTTGAGGTGAGACAGAGGCTAGTCTCAGCTACTTTCTTACCGGTAATAGATTATGGAGACATTTTATATATGCACCTTTGGCATCATTGCGTCGGCTGGACATGGTGTATCATGGGAGGTTTGTCACAAATTAAACAGAGTTTTATTGTCTGTGCCAAAGGCTTGTACTGAGGCTGACAAAAAAGCATTCCAGTTCTCAGCTCATTCTGCATGGAATGAGCTCCAGAAAGAATTTAATTTACAAGAGCTTGTATCATTAACTGATTTTTAAAAAAGGTTTAATGTTATGGAGGAAAGTGAAATTTGTAATTGCTTTGACCCTTAGTTGCACTACAGGCTATTTATGTGTGACCAGATTGTGAAACTTTCAACATTGCTATATGTCTGATTTTACAGTATGTTAAATGTTGAAATTTGTTGTGTCTTTAATCGACTGCTGCTTTCTTGGCCAGGTCTTTCCTGAAAAAGAGATTTCTAATCTCAATGAGACTAACCTGGTTAAATAAAGGTTAATCAAAAATAAAACAAAAAAATAAAGGATTTATCAGAAGTTTACACAATGACATCTGGATGCAAACAATCAGCTTCTTTCTTACATTTTTATTATGCAAAACAATGTAAACATATTTTTAAAATGTATATGTGCAAATGCAATAACACTGAAACCTTTTTTTATCCATTTAAAAACAACGGAAAAACAACCATTTAAAAACCTCTAATGAATGAATGAATCGTTACATTTATATAGCACTTCTCCAGAAGCTCAATGTGCTATACATGAAAGAGAGGAACTCACCCCAACCACCAGCAATGTGTAGCACCCACCTGGATGATGCACAGCAGCCATTTTGTGCCAGAACGCTCACCACACATCAGCTAATGTAGTGAGGGAGTGAATAAACAACAATGCAGCTATAAAACCTCCAGGGCAAAAACAGTACATACTCCAGACAGAAAATTATGTCTACACTGACATCCACTCAAAATCAACTAGTTGTCTCAGAAAAGTGCTAACTCTTTCATTGAAACCCGTCCTTTTCTTTGATTTCGAGCCCCTCTCTGGGTTGATTTCCTTCTTTGATTTTGAGCCTCTCTCTGGGTTGATGCACCTGTAAACAATAGGCCCCCCCCAAAAAAAGCTTTGCGTCTCATAGACATTTTTGGCATTGCATCTCCAAGGCACATGCAATAGTGCCTCTTTCTTCCATCCATCCATTATCTACTGTATACCTGCTTATCCTGGGCAGGGTCACGGGGGGTGCAGGAGCCTATCCCAGTGTCCAGTGGCAGAGGCATGAATACACCCTGGACAGGCCGCCAATCAATCGTAGGGCACACACACCATTCACTGACCATTCGATCACACGCCATTCACTCATACCTAACATAACATAATGCGCCCCTTATATAACAGATTCTCTGATAGGGCATAATGGAATTCTACAGTCGGTGACATACGGTACACATCTGCATGCACAGCAGTCATGACTGCGGATTTCCCTTTATCTGTGCAAAACGGAATGACTTAAGGAAAAAGCTCCAGCTCTGTGTAAATAAATGGGGCAATAGCACTGAGAATGTGCTTTTTCAGGAGACCAGATGCATTGAAACACCTGAGGTGCCTTTTAATAACATCCCTCATCTTTGTTTTACACAGGCCTGCTGTTTCACACAGGTACACAAGGCCACACTCACCTGAAGTGAGAGTGTCAGATCTGGACCAGAGGAACTCTATTGTATGTGACATCTGAAGCAGAGGAACTGTAACGTATCTGATGCCTGAAGCAGGGGAACTGTGGTGTGTATGTTGCCTGAAGCAAAGGAACTACTAAATGTGAATTTTAAAGCGTGAGAACTCTACAGTATATTAATTCTGAAGCTGGGGAACTCTACTGCATATGCTGTATGACACAGGGGAACTCTACTGTACATGGTATCTCAAGCAGGCGAATGCTACTGTATGCTCTGCCTTCAGCAAAGGAACAACTGCATGTGAATTTGGAAGTATGAGGACTCTAATGTGTGAATTCTGAAGCAAAGGAACAACTGTAAGTGAATTCTGAAGCAGGGGAACTCTATTGTATGTGAATTTTGAAGCACGGAAACTCTACTGTATGTGACGTCCAGATTTTCTTGCATTGCAGCCATGGCCAGAGCTGTGATATCTCTTATATCCTGGAATATTAATGGGCTTAAGAGAAAAGTGCCTTATGTCACTGATGTAGCCAACAAGAACAAAGTGGACATTGTATTTCTTCAGGAGACTCGAATCGGACCACAGGACACTGGTGTATTTGACAAGTTAAAAGAATGGCACAAATTATTCACAGCGCATGATTCACGCACAAAAGGAGTTGCCATACTCATTAAAAAGGACATTGATTATAAGTTGAGTGAGGAACATATAAATGATTCTGGAAGTTACATCATAGTGAAATGTAAATTACGAGGCCAGCTTTACACCCTTGCGAATGTGTACAGCCACAAGTCAGAAAAAAATATTTTGGACAAAGTCAGACGGCACCTACAAAAGAGTGCTGATGGCCTGTTGGTGATTGGAGGAGACTTCAACACTGCTCTCAATCCGTACTTGGACAGGACATCAACAAACACAAATAAAAAACATGAAGCTTGGCGGAAATGTGTTGCAAAATTGACAACATCCCTCCACCTTGTGGATGTCTGGAGAAGAATCAACCAAACAAAGATACAATACACTTACTCTCAAAATGATAACAAGTCCAGGTTGGATTACATTTTCATGCAGGAAGAGTCCATGTGGCGAGTTAACACCTGTGAGATCATTGACACTCCTAAAAAGTGCTCAGACCATAAACCTGTCTGTCTTCAGCTTACCTCAACACCATCCAGCCATGGTCCCCTTAAAGACACCAATGAGATGACAGTCTTCACAGAGCTCTATTTTCACGTGGCTCCAACACTAGCCTGGCTCCTGGAGAAGAGTTTTAATAAAATGACTGCACAAACAGAAGAGGAAAAGAACAAAACCGAGAGTTTGCTAGTGATCCACTCAGGAAGAAAAGAGAAGGTAAAGTGGTCTTTGCTGGAGGAGGCAATAGAAGCACTGGAGGATTCCTTTCTTAAATCCACCCTCTTTGACAAGCTGCTGAGAAGATCAGACCAGGACCAGGACTGCAAACAGCTACGGTGTGGGTGTCTCTTCACCACAGCCCTGCTCAAACTGTATGTTACACATCACGTTATCAAAATACTAACATTTATATTGCCATCAGGCAAGACATTAGCTGCTCTCATCTATGATTATACTGTAATGATCAGCCTGTCATTCCACCCCAAAGACAACCTGCTAGCTATGGTCAAGAATGAACTTAGAAGGCTGGATCATTTGTAATGTACAATATTGCGCCAGACCTTTTTTCCAGAATGTTCTGACAGTAGCTGAGCAGCAAAAGGTACCGCATATATGAAAATGTTGTGGATGACATATTTTATATGAATTCATTTTGTCTCCTTAACAAATACAGTAACTAGCACTGTAGTTTAGGAGGAGGCCTGGTCTGGAGAGGGAGTTCTGCCCAAACTTTCTCTCTAAAACACTAAATCTGACCTTATTGACCTTATCTGGGATACCAGTAAAATGTAACAAGTAATGATTTGCCAATGCTGTAAAAACACTATATACAAAAACTAAAGAATATGCTGGTCAAGTCATATTAAATGACTGAGACCTGACATGTTAACTTTTATTGATTGTTAAACCTATATTCTTTATATCCATAAGAGTTTAAAGGGGGAATGTTGGAGTTAAAATTTTACATTTTATACATGTGTGTATTTTCTTAACAGAATTAATGAATATTGTCAGACATGTAATTCACCAGTTGGTCATTCTCAGCCATAGGAAGCTTCAAAGTGCTCGGCCCGCATAGACTGCAGATAGAGCAGGAACTGGGGGGTTACTATATGAGGTGTGAATGTGTGTCTCCGTGTGTGTGTGTGTGTGTGTGTGTGTGTGTGTGTCCATGCCCCTGCTCCTCCTCTTTTTCACAAGATAAAATGTGTGGCTTTCTTTTTGCCTGTCAGTTTTTGGCAACTTTGAAAGAGGAAGTTTGGTAACAGTTGGAAGTGGGCATCTGAGTCCTGTATCTATGTCAAGTTTTCTACATCTCTGGTTCTTTTAGAATATTTTGCTGCCTTTCCTGCTGGTTTTTGCATTTTTGGATTACTTTGAGACCATTCCTGTGGCCTTGTTAATTATCTTAAGGTAGTTGAAGCTTTTTTTTAAGATTAGATATGAATATTTATTGTAACTTAATACATTTTTTAATTTTCATCTGGTTGTGAGCTATACATTTTGATAAAGGTTGCTCCAACAGTTTGCTCTGTCTAGCAACGAATTTGGTAATTTAACTGATAGTTGATGTCTTTGATGATGATGACCAAATTTAATCAAATAAAAATATCTTACATGTTGGGTAAGTGAGGTGTTTTAACTGTTAGTGCACTTAATGGTTAAAACTACAGGGTTTGGATAATGAAACATATTTCAATTAATCCTCACTTTGCTGAAAATAATCAATATTATCCATTATGCATAATTATTAATATTGTAGTTCAGATGGGAGGGGGCCCAGGTCCTCTCTCTCTGAAGCAGTAAATCTGACCTTATTGACCTTATTTGGGAGACCAATGAACATAACAAATGATTATTGGCTGGGCTGAAGGCAAGCACCGAATGATGTGATATGACTGTTATAAATGCCCAGAGGGACTGCCCCTTGCATCTTGTGTGAACTGAGTCGGCAGAATAAAGAACACTAATTATTTAGAGTTCCAGTCTCTTTAGCTTTTTTTTACCTACTCTTGGAGTCTTACAAAAACAACACTGAGAATAATGAATTGTGCTAAATTGATTTGGCTCTCCAATTTCCTAAATTCGATTGCCATTTGCACATAAAATGCAAAACCTTAACAACGCACTTCCTGTTTTGTTCTGCCTCTCGGAGTACAAAGATGGTAGCCGTATCCAAAACAGCAAGTTTTATGGAATTATTCAGTTTCTTGACATTAAGGAAAGATGTCACATTTGACAGACAACAGAAGATGGCTGTCTAGATTAAGACTGCAGCCGCACTGGCTGCAGCCTAAGAAAAGTTTGATTCCTGTAACTACTCTTAAGTCTGTTCTGAACAGAATTATCCTTCCATTTTGCTAGTAAATAGTTTTGCTTAAAGTCCAACCACCCGTGTCCTCCATTCTTGCTGCGATTGTGAAGCTACTTGTGTTCTGTATCAGGGGACAGCTACGTCATGTGACCTTATTCTTTGGGAGGAGGTTTGATAGTTAAATGGGTCTTGGAGAAATGGATGCATTTGCACTTGCATAACTTCTATCTTGAATGCATCGCAGACCACCTCCTGAAGTTGTTTAGGCGATAAAATTTGAATCTGCTCCTAATGCATCTTGAGAGCATTCACACCAGCATTCTGATGAGGATAACACTGATCTTGATATAATCCAGATTCTCAAGATGCATAAAACGACCAGGTGTAAATGACACAGAACCAGTCATATGTATTACTGTACATGTCCCATGTTCCCCAAGGCCCCATAGGCACAGTCACATGGATGACAAGTAGTCCTGTGCTATAAGGGCATGTCTGACATACACTTGGACACGTCTTTGTAACAAAGAGGTCAGCTGTAACACGTTAAAGCACACACTCTTACAACAACCACGTTTATTGGTCGCATTCACCTCATTGAAAAGAAGGAACCTGATTGCAAATCTTCACAGAAGACAAAATGTCCTTCACCAAAATGTGAAAAGATAGTATAAAAATATTTTTTTCCCCACACGTATACATCTTTTTATCTGCAATGAACTTTTCAAAACCAACTCACCACACAATTGTGCGGTGGTGACATGGTTTTACAGTTGGTGATCAAACCAGATAAAAGTGGGTTTGTTCCAGAAGAGAGCATACTGGGTCCTGCAAGCTTTGGAGTTGCTCAGTCACCCGTTAATATGAACCAAGGGAGGTGTAGACATACAGCAGTACGTATCTGTGTACACATATGCTCTAGATGGAAGTTTGATCCTGGTGGATACATGTAGCCTCACAGGACTTGCATTTTCCATTCAGTTGTACAGTAGCTTGTGATGTCACTGTCTGGAGGCAGGTTCATCCCAGGTCACCAGCTATGGCTGTTAGCAAGGCTCATACAGTACAACACACAGTGAGAAGCAAACCCCGGAGTCAGGGATTGCCGTTTATTTGGGTTTTTAGTCCAGAGGACCTGGGTCTTTGGGTGCAGGCGGGGCTACATTTCATCCAATTAGCAAGCGCCATTCTCCCGAGCAACGTATAAAACCAAGTGAATGCAGGGCTGTGTGTGTCATCACAGGCTGTACGCCATGCTCCATAAAGCTTGTTCACAACATGTCCTCTTGTTCGGGTCCCTGCTGTCCTACTCAAGACGCTCTGCGAATATCCGGTGCACAGTGTGAGCTGATGTGGGGAGGTTTTCAGTCCGAACTTCTCATTAGCCCTGCCTGTGAGGTTGCAAACCCTTCTCTCTGGCGCCCCCTTGAGGAGAATGTCATGTACAGCCCTGGCTACTGTAAGGACACTGTCTATCAATCAAAAAGGCACCGATGGACCCTGCAAGACCACAGTCCTAATTCCCTTATCTAAACATCTGCAAGTTATCACTGTCCACAAAATAAGAGAATGTACAAACAGGAGCAGAGAATCAGCTCAGTACAGGGGCTACGGTTTCTTTTACAGATTCCCTTTTTACGGCCTTTTCCACAAACTAGAGTAAAAACCAAGATACTGCACTGTCACCACTTGCTTAAACTGCAACCCTTCATCCATTGAAAGCTATGCATTCCAAGAATCCTTCTGATATGTGTCAACCATTGGAGGAGCCCAACACTGAGGCAGGCCCCAGAAAATCCAGAGTTATGTCGATCAATGCACTTCCAATAATTTCATATAAATCCTATACTTCAAGCCTAACCAGTCCAGTAGAGCACACACCCAATTATACAGGTTTCCACAGCCTTAACAAGCAAGCACCTGACTGTTCAAGTTATGTACAGTTACACAGAATTTCTCTGTCTTGCACCCACAAGTCCTCACCTGTTGAAACAATAACCGAATTTAGCTCTGCTGAACAGGTTCTGCACACTTGGTAGCGAGTGTTAGCTGGTCTTGGTGAGAGATTATCAAAAATACAGACTCCTTACTGAAAGATTTTTCATGAAGGGCAGAAATGAATTCTTATTTCACCTAATATCACCACTGATTTTAACTAGTTGGATATTGACATTGATTTATGTTGTCTAATTTCAGATATTCCAGTATTGGAACTGATTTTTTCTCATAGGGCAGCAATTTCCTCCCATTTGATATTTACATGCATTCTTCTTCTTCACCCACTGACCTGGATTCTCACTCGACTAACAAAAGATACAGAAAGGGATTCCTTCTAACCCAGGCCTCATCCATTGACTCATTGGATACTGCAGTCCGTTGAGCACAAAATGGATAAGAGGTAATATGTAGAGGAAGTGACATCACAGATCACATGACCCAGTATTATAAAAAAGTTAGATGTCCCTCCTGGAGGCAATAGCAGTGTCTGAAACGGCTCACTACTCCCTGATGTCTAATCTAGTGAATTTACATGTAGGGAACTAAATAACATACTTAAACAATGAATTTGATCAGCAGACCTTCTCTTCTGTCATCATTCAGCGTTGACACCTGGGCTACATGTCTGTCGCAAAACCTTCAACATACCATCTAGCTGGTTCTTTATTCATTGGTGTGATAATGATCTATTTGCAAATGTTTCTGACTCTGCCCACTGAGTTTGCCTTCCTCGTTCATTGATGCATTACATTGCCTGTACATGTACCCATATAATAAAGATAAAATAGCTTTGCAGACAGTTTACAAAGCATCGTGGTTCACTTCCACCTTTTGTAGTGATTACAGCTGTTTACAAGATATAACAGTGCATTGTGGGATATTTTTAGTTCTCTAAAATGCATGCCAAATTTAATTTGACTTATTTGATTATTTGTAATGATAGACCCCTTATTACATTTCTGGTACATCTATTTACCGCTACACCAGGCCAGCCAGCTGAGAATGGGCTCCCCTACTATAGCCAGGTTCCTCTCTTCCCACTGGGGAGTTTTTACCCCACTTGCTTTTTGGGGGTTTAGTCCTGGTTTTTGCCCAATTTTCCTTCTGTTACTCTGTGAAATGTCTTTGTGGCAGTTTATCATAAAAAGTGCTGTAGAAATAAAATAGACACATTTATGGGGCACTGGGACTCCTTTTGGGACTGAGTGACCTGTACAAGCATGACATGAGGAGTAAGGGAACAGGATGTGTTGAAGTAATAGTCTGAAAAGTCTTTGTTTAAATGTAAGAAATATAAAAAATAGTTTTTTGGAGCTGGAGGCTACTCTGATTAGCGGGGGCTATGACATAGTTGAAATTTCTGGGTAAGGAAAATGTCAAAAAAGTACGTTCAAAAAACAGCCTACCTGCTGGATGAATAAAGCTGTAAGGGAGAGGAACAGAACAAAAAGCTATCACATTGCTCCCTTTCTTTGGGAGGCAGTAGAGGACTGAACTGCACATGTACAAACCAGAAATGTCTTTGGGAGCGCCACTGTACATTAAGTTATTGACCGTGTTACATTTATCAAGCCTTGCATTTATGGAAACTCTCCCATATTTTTGCGAAAGGAGATAATCTTTTAAAATCTTTTAAAAAAATATGAATTCTTTATCTTTAGGAGCAGTTGCTAATTAGAAAAGCTGAGAGATTGTGACTCTGGAGATGATTGGGTATTTGGTACAGAACTGAACAACTTGAAATATTAAAGCTGTGTTCTGAGGTTGTTGTTTTTTTTACTAATGAGACATTTAAAGGTGATATGAGCACTGGCTTTGTGGAGTAGCTTGCCAGGTCATGTAAGTTGAAGCAAAAACTTTGGGGGTTTTTGAAGACCAGGCCTTATAGCAGTGATTGTGAACATGAAAGACTATGGAAAAATAGACAGTGCAGTTTACAAATGTGCATTGTATTGATTCATCCACACCCCAGCCTACACTGAGCAATCTATCAGAATAATCTGTGCCAATGTATTCACTTTTGTTTTTTCATTTTTGAAAGTCAGATTTTATCTTTTGGATTTTGAACTTCCTCAAAAATGAAATCATTAAAAAGTAAAACCAAAATGCATATTAACAGATTGTTTTAAATGTTATTTTCTCCCTTGTAATTATTATTTGCTTTATGCAGGAGCTGTGGCCAGTCTATCGACAGTAGTAAAACAGCAAAAAAGTACTGCACATATGAAAACAATACTGAGTAGAATTAATTGTGCATAAAATACTTTGTGGGTTTCTGAAAATATCGTACAAATGTATAAAGAGATGTTCAAAACAGGACTCTCCTTATTTTTATCATAATCCAAGTCATTGATTACACATGGAAAACTAAACGGTTGTAATTTATTCAGCCATGGGAATATGGGAGACAAATAAATTTTGTTGCTTTTTTGAATGAATCTCAGAATCACGTGACAAAAGCAATACAGCTGATTTTGGAGTCTGAAAGCCTGGATGTTGTTTCTGTACAGATTGGACCATGTAGTCTAATTCCAGCTCCATCTGCTTTATCACTAAGAACTACCTAAAAACAGTAATTACACCCTGATTTAAAACTTTTTACATTACATTTTTCTCCTCACTCACATATAAAGAATGATAAATTTAGCATTTATTTGCATATAACTCATTTTCACAAAAATGAAACTCAGACTCCTCTAATTCTCATTTTATGAAATATATATCCTCATAGGTGTCACCATGCAAAACCCTACTCCTTAATTATCTCATGTTCTTTCATGTGTTACATTCTCATTCCCCTGGCATGCACAGTCTCTGTTCATCTGAACGACCAAACCTGCAGATTGGCATTATTCAGCCAAATAGTTTTTAGGGGTGTGTGCCACAAAATGCAGATTGTCATACATGTCATCAATCAAAACACCACTCCTTTATTGTTTTATGTTCTTTTTTCAGTTAACCTTTCTTACATCGTGTGTTGGCACTGTGTGTACATCTGAATTAAACCAGCAGATCTGCATTATTGTGTCAAATGGTCTCAAACGGACGTGTGTCTGATACAATTAAAGCTGAAACTGGGAGGTACAGTATGTTCAATTTTTTTTCGTTTTTCTTTCCAGTGCGGAGTTTCTACCTCACTTGCTTTTTGGGGGGTTAGTCCTGATTTTTATCCTTGTTATCTAACAGGATAATCTGGTGCCACTTTCATTTTTTCATTTTTGAAAGTCGTTTTTTTTTAAAGATTTTATCTTTTGGATTTTGAACTTATATATATATATACATACATACATACATGTACAATGATTCATAAAATCATAAAAATAGCCAGAATGAAAGTTACAGGTGATCACCAGGACTAAGACCTAGTCAGATGAAACAAAAATTGAACTGTTTGGCCATAATGTTTGGTGTTATGTATGGAGGAACTGTTTGGCGCTATGTATGGAGGAAAAGGGGTGAGGATTTTAATCTGAAGAACACCATCCCAACTGTGAAACATGAGGGTGGCAGCATCGTGTTGTGGGGGTGTTTTGCTGTAAAAGGGACTGGTACCATTCAGAAAATAGATGCCATCATGGGGAAGGAGGATTATCTAGAAACACTGAAGCAACACCTCAAGACATCAGCTAGAAAGTTAAAACTTGGTTGCAGCTGGGTCTTCCCACCAGACAATGATCCTAAGCATACCTCCAAAGTTGTAACAAAATGGCTTGAAGACAATAAAGTGAAAGTATTGGAGTGGCCATCACAAAGCCCTGACCTGAATCCCACAGAAGATTTGTGAACTGAAATGATAAAGCGTGTCTGAGCAAAGAGGTCCACAAACCTGAGTGAGTTACACCAGAGGTGCGTTCAAGTTCAGTGAACAGAAGCGAATGTTCGTGGCGAACATGTTTTCTTTGAACAGTTCAATTTGAATGGCTTTTTTACAAACATTCCAAATTGTTTGAATTAAACATAAACAGACATGGCGACGAGAGTGTTTGTACTCACAGCTGCTTCTGTGATCATCGATAATAAAAAACAATAGCTAGCTAGCGAACAATAATAACGTTGGCCAGCGTTAGCAATAACATTATTGAAAAAACTGATCACGCTCAACGGCATCTTCAACTGAAATACCCATCTGGGAACATTTCCCTCAGTCCAGCGTCCATTTTTGTTCGCCGTAAACTACCTTTTCAGACCGTTCGTTTATGTTCGCGGCAAACACAAAGCTAATGGAAATAGTTTGCAAACGTTCGCCTTGTTCGCTGAACTTGAATGCACCTCAGTTCTGTCAGGAGGAACGGACAAAAATTCTGGCAAAGTATCGTGAGAAGCTTGTGGAAGGCTACCCCAAGCGTTTGATTCAAGTTAAGCAATTAAAAGGCCATGCCACAAAATACTTACAAAATTTATGTAAACTTTTGCCCCACCGAAAATCTGATATAGTACATAAAAGATGAAATAAATGTCTCTTAGATATTATTTTGAAATGACGTCTTATGGAAATAAAGTAGATACCCAAATTGACTTGACACAGGAAATTAATGGTAACATGAAATGTGTGGAGTTGTGAAAAATTGAGTTTGAATGTCTTTAGCCTATAGGTGTATGTAAACTTTTAGGCCTCAACTGTATATATACATACACACACACACACACATATATATATATATATGTATGCACACATATATGCATGCCCCCAGAAATACCCCCAGAATTTTTTTCACGCATACCATAATGTACCATCAATGGTAAATGGTAAATGGACTGCATTTATATAGCACTTTTATCCAAAGCACTTTACAGTTGATGCCTCTCATTCACCAGAGCAGTTAGGGATTAGGTGTCTTGCTCAAGGACACTTCAACACGCCCAGGGCGGGGTTTGAACCGGCAACCCTCCGACTGCCAGAGAATCGGTCTTTCCTCCTGAGCTATGTCGCCCCATCACTCGTACGTTTTTACCAACTGATACAGCTGAATGGGGCAGCAAACAATAGCACAAGACATAATGCCTCCTGAATGAACAACAAATAAAGATGTTGCATTTTACAAGATGACTTAAAAGCGGAAGTAAATGAGCAAAATACTTTCCAAAATTTTTCATGTCTGAATAGGAACAATATGCCACCAGACATTCTGCATTAGCACTGTCCTGCTGGTGCCTCTATGTAGCTGTATACTATATATATATATATATATATAGTTATGTACCCAGTATATTAATGTATTATAACTATGAACAGAATGAACAGACGAGACGAGGAAGTACGCTTTTTGTCTTTCTTTGTCTCAGGAATGAAGGTTCAACATAACAATGCGCAGGGAGTCACATGCTTATCTCAATCATCTGATACTTGTCTTTCAGGTTCGGTGAACTCACGTGGCCTCTACAGGTGTACTCACAATTGTGCAGGTGAGTAAAATGACATTACTCCAACACAGCGACAAGCTAAGTTGCAGTAATACTGCACAGTGTCATGCTATCATTGAACAATGATTGACATGAACAACACTGAACAGTTTTGTCTGAAGGAAACCAACACAGCTCACACTAATGTCTACTATTAATGTAATAGATAGACATTAAATCTATACAAGCATATTTGATCTATTATTGGTTTGCATTTATGGCACAAAGCACTCAAATCAATAATATTTTCACGGAACTGTGAATGAACAGCACACAAAGGGAATCTTCTGTGTCATAAAGGGTACCAAACACAGCTTGCACTAGATGGGTGATTTATCTGGGATTTCCAGGCTCAATCTCAGTTACTTACACAGTCCTAACATAAGATAATGCGCCGCTTTGATAACACATTTTCTAATAGGGTATAATGCAATTCTTCAGCGTGTGACATACGGTACACATCTGCATGCACAGCAGTCATGACTGCAGATATAGAGCTCTTTTTATTCCCTGCAAACTGAATGACTTAAGAATAAAACCTCACCTCACCTCACCTACAGCTCTGCTGTACAGGTTCTGCACACTTGGTAGAGAGTGTTAGCTGGTCTTGGTGAGAGATTATCAAAATACAGACTCCTCACTGAAGAATTTTTCAGGAAGGATGGAAATGGATTCTTATTTCACCTGATATGAACACGGATTTTAACTAGTTGGATAATGACATGGATTCTTATTGTCTAATACTGATATGAATTTAAGCTGTTCCAGTAATGGAACTGATTTTTGCTCATCCGGCAGTAATTTCCCCTCATTCAATATGTACATGCATTCTTCTTCATCACCTACTGACCTGGATTCTCACATGTCCAATAAAGATACAGATAGGGATTCTTGTGTGGCACGGTGGTGCAGTGAGTAGCAATGTCGCCTCACAGCAAGAAAGTCGTTGGCGGCCTGTCCAGGGTGTATTTCTGCTTCTTACCCAACGCATGCTGGAATGGGCTCCAGCACCCCCCGCGACCCATTATCTATATGCGAGTATAATATAGATAATGGATGGATGGATTGATAGGGATTCTTTCTCATCCAGGCCTCATCCATGGACTCATCGCATACTGCACTCCGTTGAGCATGAAATGGATAAGAGGGAAAATGTAGAGGAAGTGACATCACAAATCACCTGACCCAGTATTATAAAAAGTAATACTAGAACACAACTAGAATACAATTAGAATACCTATTTTTGTGAGGTACAAAATACAGATTCTCATATCCAACACCACACAAATCACCACTACTTCACTGCTGTATCTTCTTTCTTCTGTTTATCTTTATTTTCTCATTCTTTCCTGCGGAATGTTGCAGCACACCGTTACCAGTTTCATGAAAGAGACGGTGAAGCCCCCTTGTGTTTATTTAAATAATAAAATCTGATTGTTTTTGGGTTTTAAAAAGATTCCTCTTTTCGCCTTCTCGCTCTTTTTGAACGCAACTAAGGAATTCTTCTGAGCCTGGAGATGGAAGGTGTGGAATCACTGGCCGCATTACCAGATGTCCATCCTGGTGGCAATAGCCTTGTCTGAAACAGTTCATTACTCTCTGATCTCTAATCTAATGAATTTACATGTAGGGAACTAAATAACATACTTAAACAATGAATTTGATCACCAGACCTTCTCTTCTGTCATCATTCAGTGTTGACACCTGGGCTACATGTCTGTCGCAAAACCTTCAACATACCATCTAGCTGGTTCTTTATTCATTGGTGTGATAACTAATGATCTATTACAAATCTTTTTGACTCTGCCCAGTTAGTTTGCCTTCCTCATTCATCGATCCTTTACATTGCCTGTACATGTAAGCATATAATAAAGATAAAAATCTTTGCAGACAGTTTGCAAAGAATCGTGGTTCACTTCCACCTTTGTAGTGATCACGGCTGTTTACACAATATTACAGTGCATTGTGGGATATTTTTAGTGCTATAAAATGTATGCCAAATTTGATTTGACAATTCTGACATTACATTTCTACAGTGCCTAATCTTCACCGTTTCTTTTTCCCTGGGTCCCCTGTCCTTCCATTGCCCTGAGCCCGTGGACTGCCCCCTCCCACGCCCTGAGTTTGCAGACTGCTCCAGCCCTGTCCCGCTCCTGGTTCAAGCCCACACCCTGACTAAATGTGGAGCCCCTGATGCATCACCATGCCCTGTTAAACTGCATATTATATATCCCTTCATTTGGACTTTCTTCTTCACTAACTAGTGTAGTACCTCAACTGTAACCTTCTCAGCCCATTTGATTATTTGTAATGATAGATCCCTTATTACATTTCTGGTACATTTTACCTCCACACCAGGCCATCCAGCGGAGGATGGGCTTCCCCACTATAGCCTGGTTCCTCTCGAGATTTCTTCCCATTGGGGAATTTTTTCTCGCCACCGTTTGAGTATTTTTCTTCCCGCTGGGAAGTTTTTACCTCACTCTTTTTTTGGGGGTTTAGTCCTGGTTTTTGCCCAATTTTTCTTCTGTTACTCTGTGAAATGCCTTTGTGGCAGTTTATCATAAGAAGTGCTATAGAAATAAAATAGACACATTTACGGGGCACTGGGACTCCTTTTGGGACTGAGTCACCTGTACAAGCATGACAGACCTGAACCGGAGGGGTACTACTGCACTGGGCCAGCTTATGCTTGGGGTAGCACCAGATTATTTAAACTAAGAACCTGGGAGGCAGGCACGCTCGAGAGTGAAAAAGATAGGGAGGTACAGATTGCAAAGGTAGAAGCTGTCAAGCTATAATTTTGAAAACTGTCATGGTTCTGTGGTTTGTCTCTTTTTTTTGAAAGATTTTATCTTTTGGATTTTGAACTTCCTCAAAAAAAAATTAAATCAAATGCATATTGACAGATTGTTTTAAATGTTCTTTTCTCCCATTTAATTATTATTTTCTTTATGCATGAACTGTGACCAGTCTATCAACAGTAGTAAAACAGCAAAAAAGTAATGCACATATGAAAACAATACTGAGAGAATTCATTGTGTAAAAGCCAATTTGTGGGTTTCCGAAAATACTGAATATACTAAAATGTGTACAGAGATGTTAAAAAACTCTCCTTGTTTTATCATAATCCAAGTCATTGATTACACATGAAAAACTAAATGTGTAATTTATTCAGCCACGGGAATATGGGAGACAAATTAATTTGTTATTTTTATTTGAACAAATCTCAGAATCATTTGCCAAAAGCAACACACTTGACTGTGGGGTCTGAAAGCTAAAAGCTGTCTTGTGACTGGATGTTGTTTCTGTACAGATTGGACCATGTAGTCTAATTCCAGCTCCATCTGCTTTATCACAAAGAACTACCTATAAACAGTGATTACTCCCTGTTTTTTAAATTTTTAAATCACACACATATAAAGAATGATAAATTTAGCATTTATTTGCATATAACTTATTCACAAATATGAGACTATAATTCTCATTTTATGAAATACAGATCCTCATAGGTGTCACCGTACTAAACCCTACTCCTTAATTACCTCATCTTCTTTCGTGTGCTATATTCTTATTCCTGTGGCATGCACAGTCTCTGTTCATCTGAATGACCAAACCTGCAGATTGACATTATTGAGTCACATGGTTGTGTGGGGTGTGTGCCAGGAGATCCGGATTGTTATACTTGTCATCAAACAAAACAACACTCCTTTATTATGTTACGTTCTTCTATCTGTTAACCTTTGTTTTCTAATTCTTTCACTGTGTTGGCTCTGTGTGTACGTCTGAATTAAACTAGCAGATCTGCATTATTGTGTCAAATGGTTTCATGACATGTTTGATGTAATTAAAGCCAAAACTGGGAGGTACAGTATGTGCAATTTTTTTATAAGACGTTTTCGCAGTACAGTATAAAACAGAACAACAGCAGCCAATTTCGCAGTGTTGTTGACCAAACTGAGGAGGTAAAGCATTGTGTTTTCACCTGGGTAGCCTACTGAAGAATCTAATATCTGCTTGGTGAGAAGGTGCTGCAGGTACAGAGCTGAAGGACCAGTGAGTATTCAAATACAACTTTATTATTCTCTGAAAGTACAAATCTAGTTCTGTGGTACAGTTCAGTGAAGTTTTTTTAAAATATATGACAAAACATAAAAATGACACCCAACAGTGTTTTTTCAGCTTTGTGTTATTTTACTCTTTGGAGAGTAGATCTTTTTGGACACTTTTTTTTTTCCAAATTCCAAGTCAATGGTCTAGAACCCCATTGCTGTCATTGCTCTTATCACTGGATTCTTGGAACATTACTACATACATTCCAATAGACTCCCATAACACCCCCTGAAATAATTAACGGCGACTTTGAAGACGTTGAAGATCACTTAAAAGTGAAAGTAAATGAGCGCAAATGTTTGGCACCAGAAATTCAATATGGTGGTCTGCTGCTGGCGCCTCAGTACAGTAGGAAAAAGGCTGTATGTAGGCCAATATTGTATGTTAGGTCTTGAGCGTAAATTTAAAGGTTTTGAAAAGAGTACATAACCCTCTGTGAAATGGACTGCAGACACATATACAGTTCTGTTTGAGGTTGAATTTGAGTGAATTCAAGAATATTGAACATGATCACTGAATAAATTTTGTGTCAAATCAATGACAAATCATTCACAGAATCGGATTCAGGGGGGACCCATCTGCCGCGGGCAGGCACCGGTTTGTTATGGAAATGTCTTACATGAAAACAGGTAAATTATAATACATAAACAGCCAATCCAGTATTAATTAAGTCCAAGGAAAGGGTGACTCCGGTCACTTACATAGTACATAGTTAATAGTATATACTATATATAATTTTGAAACAAATATGTCAACTGCATGGTAACATGCATTCTTCCTGTTGCTATAATGATCAGTTAAAGTAGCTTTTTCTGCCTGGGCTTTTTCTTTTTCTTCCATATTAAAGTGTATTAAATTGAACAAAATAGTTTGACAGTATTCAAAAAAAATCTAATTCATTAATCATGTCTCCAGATACTAAATAGTGTATTCAGTAGACCAATGATATTTGCTTTGATGTCCTATGAAGCTTACATGGTGTTTATATGGGTTTGGAGAGTAACAATAGACAACTACAATGACTGAGACTCTGCAGTTGGCTTAGTCAACTGGTTGGACTCCTTTTCAGAGTGTTCTGGAGTAAGCAGCACTTCCAGCTTCTGTTCATGCTCCCCCGCCCCTGAGTGAATCTCCAAACTTCCCAAAAGAGGGAAACAACAAATTGAAGAAGTCCCATGCTTATCTCAATCGTCTGATACTTGTCTTTCAGGTTTGGTGAACTCTGCTGGCCTCTACAGGTGTACTCAGAATTGTGCAGGTGAGTAAAATTACATTACTCCAACACAGCAACAAGCTAAGTGGCTGTAATACTACACAGCATTGAGCTCCCATTGAACAATGATTGACATGAACAACATTGAACAGCATTGTCCGAAGGAAACCAACACAGCTCACACTGCTGTCTACTATTAAAGTGTTGGGTAGACATTAAATCTATACAAACATATTTGATCTATTATTGGTTTGGATTTATGGCACCAAGCACTCAATAAATCAATCATATTTTCACAGAACTGTGAATGAACAGTAGACAAAGGGGATCATCTGTGTCATAAACAGTACCAAAAACAGACTGCACTAGATGGGCAGTTTGTCTGGGATTTCCTGCCTCAATCTGAGTTACTTACACAGTCCTAACATAACATAATGCGCCCCTTTGATAACCGATTCTCTCATAGGGTATAATGGAATTCTGCAGTATGTGACACACGGTACACATCTGCATGCACAGCAGTCATGACTGCAGCTCTGGGGCTCTTTTTATCCCCCACAAAACTAAATGACTTAAGGAAAACACTCCAGCTCTCTGTAAATAAACAGGACTATAGCACTGAGAATGCACTTTTTCAGGAGACCAGATGCATTGAAACACCTGAGGTGCCTTTTAATAACATCCCTCATCTTTGTTTTACACAGGCCTGCTGTTTCACACAGGTACATAAGGCAGCACTCACCTGAAGTGAGAGAGTCAGATCTGTAGCAAGGGAACTCTACTGTATCGAACATCTGATCTGAACCAGAGGAACTGTACTGTATGCAACGCCTGAAGCAGTGGATCTTCATGAACTGCAGCCATGAACAAAGATGAAGCTCAGATATCTCTTATGTCCTGGAACATAAATGGCCTTAAAAAACTAATAAAAAAAATAAATAAATATGAGGTTGACTTCACATATGTACTGAAAATCTTTGAGAAAATAGACATTGTCTTTCTGCAGGAGACTCACATCGGAAAAGACGACATTAGTATATTCAACATGTTTGAAAAATGGATACCTTTCTTCACAGAGTATCATCGACGTAAAAAAGGAGTTGCCATCCTCTTTAAAGAGGAACTTGCTCATGAGAATATTGAGCTTTATAAAGATCCATATGGAAGGTACATGAGAGTAAAATGTAGAATACAAGGCCAGGTTTACACCCTTGTAAATGTGTACATAAATAAATCAGAGAGAGATATTTTGGATGAACTCATACCATACCGTCAGGAGAGTGATGAAGAAGTGTTGGTGATTGGAGGAGACTTCAACACTACTCTCAACCTGGACTTGGACAGGAAATCTAAAAAATCAGAGGACCAACATGCCACTATGCGAAAATGTGTTGAGAAATTCACAGCATCCTTCAGCCTTGTGGATGTCTGGAGAAGAGTCAATCCGACAGAGAAAAAATACACTTACTTTGAAAACAATAACCCTAAGTCCAGGTTAGATTACATTTTTATGCAGGAAGAGGCCAAGTGGCGAGTTAACATGTGTGAGATCCTTGACTTTGTAGAGTGCTCGGACCATAAACCTGTTTTTCTCCAGCTTACCTCAACACCATCCAACAATGATCCCCCTCCAGACACAGATCTCGATTTCCTCGTGGCTCCATTACTGGCCTGGCACCTGGAGGAGCATTTTAAAGATATGACAGCACAAACAGAAGAGGAAAAGAACGAAACCAAGAGTCTGCTAGTGATCCACCATGAAAGAAAAGAGAAGGTAAAGTGGTCTTTGCTGGAGGAGGCAATCGAAGCACTGAAGGGTCCCCCTCTTATATCCACCCTCTTTGACAAGCTGCTGAGAAGATCAGACCAGGACCAGGACTGCAAACAGCTACAGCCCGACTGTCCCCTCACCACAGCCCTGCTCAAACTGCATGTCACACACTTCATGCGCAAAGTGCAAACAGATGAACTCTTCCCATCAGGTGTGACAACAGAAATTCTCATCTACGGTGAAACTGTCATGATGAGCCTTTCATTCAAGGCCAATGAAAAACTGAAGGTAAGGTGGTCTTTGCTGGAGGAGACAAAAAGGGAAAGAAAAGATCTCATTTCTGCCATTTTTGACAAGCTGCAAGATGAGGATAAGGATGAGGATGAGCATGAGAACAAGGATGAGCATGAGGATGAGGATGAGGATGAGGATGAGGATGAGGAACACGTACAGCTGCGCAGTGAAAGTCCAGACGCCCTAGTCCTTCTCACCGTGTGTGTTGCACACTTGATGAGCAAAGTGCGAACACGTGATGGATTCTTCCTGACCAGGCCGAAAGTCAAAAATCTCACTGACTATAAAACGGTAATGATCAGCGTTTCATTCAAATAAATTGAATATAGCAGCTGACAAATGTTTTCCTAGAATGTCCAGACAGTAGTAAAACAGCAAAAAGGACTGCATACAGTATATGACAAAGTTGGGGTTAAAATGTTTGACAATAATTCTGGCGCGTGCTCAGTCCTTTCCTTTTGGGAAGAGCCATGGCAGTTGCAGGTTTGGGTTACTTTTTAGTATAGTAGGAAATAGAGAAATTTGCAATTGTAATTTTTACATTGTTCGGTCAATATAAATGCTATTACAGATTATGCCTTAACGGGGATTTTGAAATATGAGAAGTAAAAGTTAATTGATTAATTGATGAGTTGGTTTGGCTGGAGGGAGGAGCTACCAGTACCAGTACTATAGTAGCTCTGATCCCTGGCCCAAGTTAGTCTGTGGTGGGATCTCAGTGGAAAAGGTCATAGGTTATACAACAACTGAATTGTAATTTATCAAGAATTTAAGTGTTCTTGAAAGTATTTGCAACCTGAAATCTTTTGTTGTTTTTTGTTAGTTTGTGCATGTCTGTATGTTTCCGCGATAAGACGACATATCTCTGCACTGCCCACTGTAAATAAATTCCAACACCGGTTTTTTGGGGGAAAGCATCAACTTTTTAAAATTAACTTCCTGTGCCTCTTATTCGGCAATGTTTACCCTCGCTCGGGTATGGGTGTGACAGGGTTAAAAATATATGTGTGTGTGTGTGTGTATTTTTACTAACATAATTTATCAATATTGTAGGAGCCATTATGTTGGTTTTTATAGTAATTATAATAAGAACCCCAAAAAACTATTGTGGCATTTATTTATTCTGTTCTACATTTAAGTTAAAGTTATAAAGGAATTTATTATGCATTTGTTATTTATTGTTTAGTGTGTATTAATTATTTTATGAGTGTGTCCCTCTATAGGTGGAGGGGGAATAAATTATATTTAAGATGGTGTGGTGATGCGGGCTGGAGGCGGTAGACGGGTGCGAGCGGAAACGGTCATTGACCGTGTTTGCACAAACCAAAGTGGACATGTGGAAGCTGGAAAAGTTTAAATGGACTTTTATATTGTTTTTGTTTATTATTGCAGTTTATGTTCATTTCATTTATAAATAAATTCAACAAGAGCAACAACAATAATACGTTTTTATTTCAATTGCAACACGCGTCAGACAACTGCACCCAACTCCCAGTGAAGTGGATAAAAGTGGGAAAACGTTTCTGGAACATAGGAAACAAAAGGACAGAAACTGAACCTATTTTTACCACTACAAATATTATCCATAGTTCACAGTTACTGAATAATAACATTGTAGTTTAGATGGGAGGGGGCCTGGACTAGTGAAGGAGTTCTGCCCAAGCTCTCTCTCAGAACCAGGAAATCTAACATTATTGGCCTTATTTGGGAGACCAGTGTACATAAAAAATGATGATTGGCTGAGCTGAATGCAAACACCAAGTGATGTGATATGACTGTTATGAATGCCCAGAGGGACTGCCCCTCCGTGGAAATTGGACATGCATCTTTGTTGTGAACTGATTCCACTTCTGCAAAATAAAGAAAACTGATTATTTACAGTTTACAGACCTGTTTCTACCAACTCCTGGAGTCTTACAAAAAACAATGCTGAGGAGAATGAATTGTGCAAACAATTATTTGGTTCTCCAATTTCCTAAATTTCTGTAAAAATGTATTCACAAAGAGATGGTTAAAAAAACTCACAAATTCATAACGAGATGGATAACTCTCCTCATTTTTATCATTTCCATACAAGTCATTGATTACACTTGAAAAACAAAACAAACTCATTTTCTGACTTGCTTAAAAATATACTGCCAAATATAATATTGATATGTATTTCAATAATTATATATTTCTTAATCCCCCCCCCCCCCCTCACAATTTGTGTAATGTGCAGGGGGGTCAATGGCAGATCCTTCTTTAGCCTTGATTTAATGAAAGCAAAAGCATGATTAAAAACTGTGTGTGTATATATATAAATACACATACTGCATAAACTTCACATGCACATTGAACATTGGTCTGTGCCATTAAATAATGCTGAGGCGCCATCTAGAGGCCAGCATTGAACTGCAGGCTGTATGAAGATACAGTGTGGAAGTGTGCACTTCCTGTGTTTACAACTGGAGGTCTGTGGGCCACAGGGGGTTTGTGAAGGTACCACCGCGGATCTGAGATCACACCCTCTACTCCACCTCTGGGCCTGGGTGGGGGTCCATGGATCAGAAATGGCTGAAAACCCCCAATATACACAGTGTGCTCTCATAATGGTTTCCAGTAGGGCTGGATTGTCCCTGCAGACCAGAAAAAAGTGACAGAAAGTAGGATATACTCCCCACAAACTTGAGGATCAGTATTCATATGTGTCAACTGGCACATGTGCGCATAGCACTGATGAGTCAAATTCATGTGGAGTATGTGACATGTTCTCAAAGACCTCATTTTCAACTGGTCATTTCAAATGACTTCTTTCTAGATTGAATCTGAATAAGACTTAACCACATTGCACTTACACTTGCTAGTCAGATTAATCTTTGGTTAGCCAAATTGAAATCCGATTGCTGTTTGCATGTAAAATGCAAAACCTGAACAACCCACTTCCTATTTTCTTCCACCTCTCGAAGAGCAAAGATGGTAGCCGCTTCCAAAACAGCAAGTTTTATGGCATTTTTCAATTTCTTGAAATTAAGGAAAGATGTCATATCCGGCAGACAACATACAACAGAAGATGGCTGAAAAACGACCGTGTGTAAATGGCACAGAACCAGTCATATGTATTACTGTACATGTCCCATGTTCCCCAAGGCCCCAAAGCCACAAACATACGTGTTACATGGATGACATGCAGTCCTGTGCTGTTAGGGCATGTTTGGCATCTATACACTTGGACATGTCTTTGTAACAAAGACGTCAGATCAAACACATTAAAGCACACACTCTTACAACAACCACATTTATTGATTACATTCACCTCATTGAAAAGAAGGAACCTGATTGCAAATCTTCACAGAAGACAAAAAGTTATTCACTAAAATGTGAAAAGAAAGTACAAAAATATTTTTTTTCCCCACACGTATACATACACATCTTTTTTCTCCAACAAACTTTTCAAAACCTACTCAAAACACAACTGTGTGGCAGTGACGTGGTTGTACAGTTGGTAATCAAACCAGATAAAAGTGGGTTTGTTCCAGAAGAGAGCATACTGGGTCCTGCAAGCTTGGGAGTTCCTCAGTCACCCGTTAAGATGAACCACGGGAGGTGTAGACATACAAAAGTAAGAATCTGCGTACACATATGCTCTAGATGGAAGTTTGTTCCTGGTGGATACATGTAGCCTCACAGGACTTGCATTTTCCATTCAGTTGTACAGTAGCTTGTGGACCCTGCATGACCGCAGTCCCAATTCTCTTATCTAAACATCTGCAGGTTATCACTGTCCACAAAATAGAGAATGTACAAACAAGAGCAGAGAATCAGCTCAGTACAAGCGCTACAGTTTCTTTCACATATTGCCTTATGAAAGCCTTTGCCGCCATCTAGAGGAAAAACCAAGGTATGGCACTGTCACCACTTCCTTTAACTGCAACCCTTCATCCAATGAAAGCTTTGCATTCCAAGAATCCTTCTGATATGTGTTGACTATTGGAGGAGTCCAACACTGAGGCAGGCCCCAGAAAATCCAGAGTTATGTCGTGGAATGCACGTCAAATAAGTTCATACACATCCTATACTCCAAACCTAACCAGTCCAGTAGAGCACACCCCCAGTTAAACAGGTTTTGTGAATTTCCACATCCTTAACGATGACACATCTGACTGTTCAAGTTATGCGCAGTTACACAGAATTGCCCTGTCTTACACCCACAAGTCCTCACCTGTTGAAACAATAACCCAAATCCCGCACTGCTGAACAGGTTCTGCACACATGGTAGGGCTTTTGGTCCGCTTCTGACCTCAACGGTTCTGCTCGGCGTGAACAAGCCTCGGCCCGGTTCAGTTGCCGTTGCACAGGCTAACGCAGTTTACTTCAGCCCACTCTGGGTTGGAAGGAGAGACATCAGGGGGAGGGGAGGGAGAGGCAAGTGAGGAGGGTGAACGGAAATGAAGTCGTGGAATGAAAAAGGCCAAGGAAGGCCGCGATTCACGACCGGCGTTCCTCAGAGTGGGGAGAGGAGACGGAAGGCTAACGCATCGCGATGGAATGAGAACGAGAGCGCAAGAGGGGCTGGAAAAAGAGAGAGGGATTAATTATGCTTCAGGGAAGGGTGGAAATGGACTGAGAAAGAGGGAGGGATGAGAGGTTTTCCCACCCAAGGAGTCACCCGGTGCGCAACCCTGCAGATAACGCTGAAGTGCAACGTCCACAGGTGCCGTCAGATTACAGAAGCCCTGAAAAACAACAGCGCGTGTTCACTGTCGACGGAGGCACCTTCTTTCTCAATAACAACAAAAAAAAAACATCCAGAATCAGTTTACCTGTCCTTTTCCCCCCCCAAATACTTATGAGCAAGGAGCCGAAACAGATCAGGGTCAGTCCTTAGCGCATACACCATTCAGTGTGTACTACCGTGCGCGTGTGTATGTGCGCGAGTGCGAGATTCTGCTCACAAACGATGAATAGGGGCCAAACAGTTTAGACACGCTGTCTGTAAAACGATTTATGTATATGATGTTTCGCTCAAAAAAAGAGGTGGATCCTTTAATTGTGATTGGTTAATGGACATTCCTTATACTTCTCTCTCTGGCCGGAGGTGTGCAGACACTGCAGGTGCCGACCTGGACCATGGTCGCGAGGCGTCGACGCATCCGAGTGATTTTTTCTTCTCAGTGATCAAAGGGCCAGGAGAGACTGTGGGGATGCTGCGTTTGGTCCCCGCTGGCAACCCAGCGCAGAAAATCCACCACTTTGGAGGGTTTTTTTTTTCCTTTTTTTTTTTTTTTTACAGGCGATGGCGGTGGTTCAGACGGAGGAGTGAAGGAAGAGAGGGATGAGGAGGAGGAGGGAGAGTTGAGGCCTCGCTGCTGAAGCTCCGACGGCACCGTGCGGAGCTGGAGTACCTGAGGAGGAGGAGAGGGGAGGAGGGAGAGATCAGAGTTAAGGCACGGGTACAGCAGTGTTAAAACTGGCCATTAAAAAAACAACACTTCTCCAAAAAAGAGAGGTGGAGGTGCACATGGATATTGGAGAATGATACAGAGCTGATAAAGACGAAGAGACAGACAGACAGACAGATAGACAGACAGACAGTCAGAGACAGTCACACAGACAGAGAGACAGACAGACAGAGTAAATTATACAAAATATACCCCTTGCACCATTTTGATCCTGCCATCGGAGAAACAAGGAAGTAAAGTCAGAGATTTAACTTTTAAAAATACTGGTTCAGTCAGTAAATGGTCTATGACTGAGTGCCTATTCTATTTTTTTTTTTTTTTTAAAGTTGTGTAAGTCACTCTGGATAAGAGCGTCTCCTAAATGCCTGTATTGTTCTTTAAACCAGTCAGCCAGGTCGCAGACATTTCAACCGCCCGGGCCGGGGTTGGGGGGGGTCCTGGTTGCCGTTTGAGGGTTTTCTCAGTTTTTTTTTTTACCTCTTGTACCTGCTATTTGGGGGGGTCAGGCCAGGTGTTTGCTGTGTTTTCTCTTTTTTGCTCTGTCTCTTGCCTTGCTACTCTGTAAAGTGTCTTTGTGACAGTTCTCTGCAAAAAGCGCAATACAAATAGAACTGAATTGAATTTAATTGTGTTCCAGAGGGCCAGCATTGTAACTAAATTTTCCCACCTTCGCTTATGAGCACCAGCGCGCTCATTAGGGGTGTAAACCTCGTGCTTCACCGCGATGAGTTACGATTTGAATTCTTGGGGCGACGGTTCAACATTTGGCTATGTTGTTCATCTTTGCTCTGGTACGATCATAAGGACAAGACATCAACATTAACCTGAGAACAAAGCTTACTGACATCACGTTTAGCAAAAGGGAAAATAGCCCAAGCATGAGTGATGATGGAGACAAGCGGGGAAACCCAAACGATGAAGCTGGCACTGTTGCTAGAGAGCAAACTGCCGCAAGCTTATGGACATTTAAATAAATACACTGCTATGATTAATAATGACGCGGATCAATTGTTCCGCGTTGCATCGATTGGATCGTACTGTTGCACTTTGAACTGCAGCGTCTTGCTAATTCATAAGACACAAAGGCGATTTTTAAAATGCTTTTATATATTCATATGTGGCCACTTACCAGACCAAGTGTAATTTCATCAAAATAACTTCAGCCATAAAATGTGAAAATTGCTCAAATTTCATTTAATAGCTGATCACAGCACAATAAAACGACTATAAAAAAATGAACTCGAATCATGAAGATACTTAAGAGGTTTGAAAGATTTTTCATACAGTGTTCCAAGGATAAAATGTGTATGAGCAATCAATGCCAGACAAAAGACGCACGGGCTGTGACAGAGATCGAGTATTCGAACGGCTTTGATTGACAGCTCTGCCAAACGAAAAGCATTTTTATCCGCGTGCGACTGGCGCAAACGACAGATCGTTATCTCTGAAGTGCGCACGCGAAGTATCGCTTTTCTTTCTCCCCCGAGATTGCACCTTTGAATGTTTTGGCAAGAGCGTAATTTAAAAATTGAAAAAAAAAAAATTAAATTAGTGGCCGCACGAGGCCGCGCCGGGACCTCCGCGGCCATTTAAGACCCGCCAACTCGTCCCGCCGGGAACAATACGCCCAGAACATTACACTACACTTCCTGTGTGTGTGTGTGTGTGAAATAATACGCCCAGAACATTACACTACACTTCCTGTGTGTGTGTGTGTGTGAAATAATACGCCCAGAACATTACACTACACTTCCTGTGTGTGTGTGTGTGTGTGTGGAATAATACGCCCAGAACATTACACTACACTTCCTGTGTGTGTGTGTGTGTGTGTGGAATAATACGCCCAGAACATTACACTACACTTCCTGTGTGTGTGTGTGTGTGTGTGTGGAATAATACGCCCAGAACATTACACTACACTTCCTGTGTGTGTGTGTGTGTGTGTGTGTGGAATAATACGCCCAGAACATTACACTACACTTCCTGTGTGTGTGTGTGT